>NW_026800445.1:0-57173 GCF_032191835.1 Heteronotia binoei
GTGGGGGGAGGGGAGATAAAGGAGATTGTAGCTGCTCTGAGACTCTGAGATTCGGAGCGGAGGGCGGGATATAAATCCAAAATCATCCTCATCTTCTTCTCTGCAGAGGCAGGCAATGGTAAACTTGTCTCTGCGTGTCTTTTGCCCTGATTGGGACGGCCTAGGCTAGCTCAGTCTCCTCAGATCTCAGAAGCCAAGTAGGGTCAGCTGTGGTTTGTACTTGGGTGAGAGACCATGTTCCCTCTGCACTGTGGAGTCTCGAGAGCATCAATCTTGCTTTGCGAGCTAAGGGCAGCCGTGTCGGTCTGAAGCAGTAGAACAAAGCAGGAGTCAAGTTTAAGACCAACCAAGTTTTATTCGGAATGTCAGCTTTCGTGTGCTCCAAGAACACTTCTTCAGACGAGGAATGAGGAACAGTAAGCAGAGCGACATAGAGCTTGGGGGGGGGGGGGTTTTAGAACGCAAAGCGGTACGAAGTTAAAATCTGACGGCAGAACAGTAAAATTAACAGATTCAGGACACCTTTGATCTGGGTTGCATTAGCGTGGGAAACCAATAAAACAGTAACATGTCAGAATGTGAGAATGCCTGTTAATTATTCTATCGCTAATAAGACTGGGTTAAAAAAAACAAAACCCAATTCTGCTCTTGGATTTTAACTTTGTGCCACTTTGCATTCTAAGAGAGCCAGTTTGGTGTCGTGGTTAAGTGCGTGGACTGTTATCTGGGAGAGGCGGGTTTGATTCCCCACTCCTCCACTTGCACCCGCTGGAATGGCCTTGGGTCAGCCAGAGCTCTCTTATCTGGGAGAACCGGGTTTGATTCCCCACTCCTCCACTTGCACCTGCTGGAATGGCCTTGGGTCAGCCAGAGCTCTCATAGAAGTTGTCCTTGAAAGGGCAGCTGCTGTCAGAGCTCTCTCAGCCCCACCCACCTCACAGGGTGTCTGTTGTGGGGGGAGAAGATATGGGAGATCGTAAGCCGCTCTGAGTCTCTGATTCAGAGAGATGGGCAGGGTATAAATCTTCTTCTGCTTCTAAACCCCACCAGCTATATGTAGCTCTGCTTACTGTACCTCGTTCCTCATCTGAAGGAGTGCGCATGCACACACAAAAGCTTACACTCTGAAGAAAAGTTTACCAAGCCCAGGGTTCACACTGCAAAGGCAGAAAACAGCAAACCACCTCTGAACATCTTTTGCTTTGACCTGGATAGGCCAGACTGATTCGGATCGCCTCTGATTTTGGAAGATAAGCCGGGTTGGCCCAGGTTAGCATTTAGATGGGAAATCACCAAAGAAGTTCACATTCACGACGCAGAGGGATATAATGGAGAACCACCCCTGAACGTCTCTTCCTACTGGGTCACCATAACTTGGCTGGGAGTTGATGGCGACAAAATTGAAAAGAAAAGCAACCAGATGTTATGGGTGGGGGGAGTGCTGGTCTTCAGAATACTTGAGAAGGGAGGATTTTTTGTTTTTCTGTAATTATTTGCAGTGCCCTGAAATGGCAAAACTCTACCTGCTCGTCAGAGAGCCAGTTTGGTGGCGTGGTTAAGTGCACGGACTGTTATCTGGGAGAATCGGGTTTGATTCCCCACTCCTCCACTTGCAGCTGCTGGAATGGCCTTGGGTCAGCCCTAGCTCTCGCGGGGGTTGTCCTCGAAAGGGCAGCTTCTGTCTGAGCTCTCTCAGCCCCACCTACCTCACAGGGTGTCTGTTGTGGGGGGAGAAGATAAAGGAGATTGTCAGACGCTCTGAAACTGATTCAGAGAGAAAGGTGGGGTATAAATCTATGGTCTTCTCCTCCTTTGGGAGGGGACGTTTGCCGGCACTGCCATCAGACTGGAGTTGACATCTCAAATCACCCAGTTTGGTGTAGTGGTAAAGAGTGGCAGCCTCTAGTCTGGAGAACCAGGTTTGATTCCCCTCTCCTCCTCCACATGCAGTCCACTGGGTGACCTTGGGCCAGTTACAGTCCTCTCAGAGCCCTCTTGGCCCCACCTACCTCAGGGGATGTCTGTTGTGGTGAGAGGAAGGGAAGGGAATTGTGAGCCGCTCTGAGACTCCTTTGGCTAGTGGAGGGCGGGGTATAAATCCAACTCTTTCTCCTCTTTTTCTCCTCCTTCTCCTTCCTCTTCTTTCTCCCTTGGCGGATGGATATTCTTCCAGGCAGTGCTGTTAAGGGTGTGTGCGTGGAATTACTTTAAGGCAGATCAACAGAACCCACCTCCTTAGCTAAGAAAAGCCCATGTGATCCTCATATGCCTCAGGATTCTGATTGGATGAGGGACCACACCTGGACGGCAGGTGGAGGTAGTTGGGTGAATGGCCCGTGAGGAGCAGGCAGGGAGAGGCCAAGAGAACCCGTCTTGCTGCTTTTGCATATCAGGAGAGAAAAGGCAAGTCCCGCCTCCCCTCATCTGATCCGCCTATGCTGATTGGGAAGTCTGGGAGATGGTAGGGCTGCCTTCCAAGCCGGCTGGCCAGATAAAAATACAAATTCAACCGGTTCCAAATGTGTAAATATGGAACAATACAATCCGCACCGGAAATATACTTCTTATCACAACAAAGTGTGTGCAAACATGCATGCAGGAGTCAGGTAGAGCCTTCAAGACCAACAAACTTTTATTCGTTTTTCTTTCCAATTAAATTTTTTATTGGATTTTTCATAATTACGTAACAAAATCAAAAGAAAGTAAAACAAACCGTACTTTAACATTCCAAGTACAGAGTTATTGCTTTAGGGTGTCTTCTGCATACATCTTTCATGGTTTCTTTTTCAAAAAATAAATCAACTTTGCATATAAAGGATTATTTAGGTGCATAGTCATTTTGTAACAAATAGAATAGAGTCATCAGAGTTGGAAGGGACCCCAGGGTCATCTAGTCCAACCCCCTGCACAATGCAGGAAACTCACAAACGCCTCCCCCTAAATTCACAGGATCCTCATTGCTGTCAGATGGCCATCCAGCCTCTGTTGAAGAATCTCCAAGGAAGGAGAGCCCACCACCTCCAGAGTTGGAAGGGACCTCCAGGGTCATCTAGTCCAACCCCCTGCACAATGCAGGAAACTTACAAACACCTCCCCCTAAATTCACAGGATCTTCATTGCTATCAGATGGCCATCTAGCCTCTGTTGAAAAACCTCCAAGGAAGGAGAGCCCACCACCTCCCGAGGAAGCCTGTTCCACTGAGGAATCGCTCTAACAGGAAGTTCTTTCTAATGTTGAGCCGGAAACTCTTTAGATTTAATATCAACCCATTGATTCTGGTTCTACCTTCCGAGGCCACAGAAAACAATTCCACGCCACCCTTTCAAGGACAGCTCTGCTAGAGCTATGGCTAACTCAAGGCCATTCCAGAAGCTGCAAGTGGAGAAAAAGAAAAAGACTGCAGATTTATACCCCACCCATCTCTCTGAATCAGAGACTCAGAGCAGCTCACAATCTCCTATATCTTCTCCCCCGACAACACACACCCTGTGAGGTGGGTGAGCTGATAGAGCTCTCCCAGAAGCTGCCCTTTCAAGGACAGCTCTGCCAGAACTATGGCTGACCCAAGGCCATTCCAGCAGCTGCAGGTGGAGGAGTGGGAACTCAAACCTGTTTCTCCCAGATAAGAGTTCGCGCACTTAACCACTACACCAAACTGGCTCTCTCCCAGGGAACCAGGAATGACCTGGGAGAGCCCGTTTGGTGTAGTGGTTAAGTGTGTGGACTCTTATCTGGAACGACCGGATTTGATTCCCCACTCCTTCACATGCACCTGCTGGAATGGCCTTGGGTTGGCCATAGCTCTCGCAGAGTTGTCCTTGAAAGGGCAGCTTCTGAAAGAGCTCTCTCAGCCCCACCCACCTCACAGGGTGTCTGTTGCGGGGGAGGAAGGGAAAGGAGATTGTAGGCCGCTTTGAGACTCTGTCCTTGAAAGGGCAGCTTCTGGGAGAGCCCTCTCAGCCTCATCCGCCTCACAGGGTGTCTGTTGTGGGGGAGGAAGGGAAAGGAGATTGTAGGCCGCTTTGTGACTCTGTCCTTGAAAGGGCAGCTTCTGGGAGAGCTCTCTCAGCCCCACCCACCTCACAGGGTGTCTGCTGTGGGGGAGGAAGATAAAGGAGACTACAAGCCGCTCTGAGACTGATTCAGAGAGAAAAGAGGGGTATAAATCTACGGTCGTCTTCCCACTTGGGAAAGGAGGTTGGAGCTTGTAAAGTGCCCTTCCACAGCTAAATGACTGCCCGTCAGACACAAACGCCCCTTTTGGGACACTTGAATGCTCCCCCCCACAAGTGGCTAAAACACTGGGGGACCGTCCCCGGGCATCTGTACACATTTGTGTGGTTCTGTAGCTGCTGACTTTCTGTGTTATCCTGTAAAATGCTCATTAGCGGAACCACCTTTCGGGGATGGGAAGTTTTGCTTAGTGGGGAGATTGGGGGTGGGGGGGTTTGCACCCCATGGCATTGGGGAGTCTTTCTGCAATATAGACTAGGCTCAAGCATCTTCAGGGCGTGTTCTCCCCAGCCCCACCTGTGCCCCCGTCGGGGGGCTGGCGTTCAGTCTGGAGTTTGGTGACTGTTTCATTCGGGGGGCTTTCCCTGAAACACTTTTTTTTGCATTTCAAGGGAGTGGAAAGGAATAAAAAAAACAGGTGAGATTTCATATCTTGTTATTGGAGCAGTTTATTGGAAAAAAAATGACAATAAAAAGGAATAATTCCAGCATCTGATCGTCTTGGACCTTTCTTAATTTGCATCGGACGAAAATTTGAACGCCCTGACGACAGTGTTTCCTCTAAGCTGAGTTAGTGTGAGCTAGCTCACAGTTTTTTAGCCTCTGGCTCACACATTTTTGTTGTCTTAACTCAGAACAAAATGGCCTCAGAGCAAACTAATGGGATGCAGTAGCATGCAATTTTTAACACCAGTAGCTCACAAAATAGAATTTCTGCTCACATGACTCTACAGCTTAGAGGGAACATTACATGATACTGAGGGATGAAGGGAGCCCAAACTTAAAATCATAGAGTTGGAAGGGACCGCCAGGGTTATATCGTCCAGAGGTGACAAACTCATTTGTTGTGAGGGCCATATCGGACATAAATGTGACATAAAATGTAATGTCAGGTAGCGGAGATACAAACTTTATAAAGGACACAGACAAACAGAATTAAAGATTTTGTATCTAAGAACATAAGAGAAGCCATGCTGGATCAGGCCAGTGGCCCATCCAGTCCAACACTCTGTGTCACACAGTGGCCAAATATATACACACACACACACACACACACACTGTGGCTAATAGCCACTGATGGACCTCTGCTCCATATTTTTATCTAACCCTCTTTTGAAGCTGGCTATGCTTGTAGCCGCCACCACCTTTGGGAGGGACGGTGGCTCAGTGGTAGAGCATCTGCTTGGTAAGCAGAAGGTCCCAGGTTCAATCCCTGGCATCTCCAAAAAGGGTCCAGGCAAGTAGGTGTGAAAAACCTCAGCTTGAAACCCTGGAGAGCCGCTGCCAGTCTGAGTAGACAATACTGACTTTGATGGAGCAAGGGTCTGATTCAGTATAAGGCAGCTTCATATGTTCAATATGTTCACCTTCTGTGGCAGTGAGTTCCACATGTTAATCACCCTTTGGGTGAAGAAGGACTTCCTTCTATCCGTTTTAACCTGACTGCTCAGCAATTTCATTGAATGCTCACGAGTTCTTGTATTGTGAGAAAGAGAAAAGGACTTCTTTCTCTACTTTCTCCATCCCATGCATAATCTTGTAAACCTCTCTCATGTCACCCCGCAGTCGACATTTCTCCAAGCTAACGAGCCCCAAGCGTTTTAACCTTTCTTCATAGGGAAAGTGTTCCAAACCTTGAATCATTCTAGTTGCCCTTTTCTGGACTTTTTCCAGTGCTATAATATCCTTTTTGAGGTGCAGTGACCAGAATTGTACACAGTATTCCAAATGAGACCTCACCATCGATTTATACAGGGGTAATATGATACTGGCTGATTTGTTTTCAATTCCCTTCCTAATAATTCCCAGCCTGGCATTGGCCTTTTTTATTGCAATCGCACCCTGTCTTGACATTTTCAGTGAGTTCTCTACCACGACCCCAAGATCTCTCTCTTGGTCAGTCTCTGCCAGTTCACACCCCATCAACTTGTATTTGTAGCTGGGATTCTTGGCCCCAATGTGCATTACTTTGCACTTGGCCACATTGAACCTCATCTGCCACGTTGGTGCCCACTCACCCAGCCTCAACAGGTCCCTTTGGAGTGCCTCACAATCCTCTCTGGTTCTCACCACCCTGAACAATTTAGTGTCATCTGCAAACTTGGCCACTTCACTGCTTACTCTCAACTCCAAATCATTTATGATCTCTCCCGTGTGATCAAGGGAACAGGGCAAAGGAAGCTCTGGCTCTTTCCCTCCCTCCCTAAGGGATGAGGAGGGGGGCAGAGCCTCAGCCAATAGAAGAAAAAGAGGCTTGGCTCAGTAGCTCCGCTGTGCGATTGAGAGAGCCCGGCAAAGCAAGCTTTCCCTCCTCCCCAAGGGAGGCGCCTCTGCCAATGAAGAAAATAGAGGCTTGGCTCAGTAGCTCCTGTGCGATTGAGCAAGCTGTGATGCAGAAGGAAGCAGAATTGCTCGCGGGCCTGAAAGGAACCCTCCGGGGATTTGATCCGGCCCAGGGCTGCACATTTGACACCCCTGATCTAACCAAAATCCCTGCACAATGCAGGAACTCCACAAATACCTCCCCCACAGACATACATCCCACTGACCCCTCCGCCATGCCCAGAAGATGGCAAAAACCTCCAGGGTCCCTGGGCCAAAGTGGCATGGAGAAAAATTGCTTTTGTTGTATAGTTGTATAGTTGTTTTGTTGTACAGTTGCATAGTTGTTTTGTTGTACAGTTCCATAGTTGAATCCGACTCTTTGCGACCCCATGGACAAATTCACCATCTGCTTCCTTCTCCCTATATCTTGGCTTCCTTCTACAAAACAGCTTGCTTTGCAACGCTTGCTCAAATGCACAGGAGCTACAGAGCAAAACCTCTATTTTCTCCATTGGCTGAGGCTCCTCCCTTGGGGACGAAGGGGGGGAATAGCTTGCTTTGACGGGCTGTCTCAATCGCACAGCAGAGCTACTGAGCCAAACCTCTCTTCTATTGGCTGAGGCGTCTTCCCCCTCCCCTGGTCCCCTGGGGAAGGAAGGAAAGAGCCGAAGCTTCCTTTGCCCAGTTCCCTGGATCCCATGGGAGAAATACAAAGAAAGCATCTAAAACCAATGAGTGCTAACATTTTAAGCATGTTTTAAGTTTTTAAAAAATGTATATTTGTGTTTGTCTGTTTTTCATAAAATGTATATCTCTGCTAAATAAGTACACAAATGGCCTGGCCCAACATGGCCCGGCCCAACTCGACATGGCCCGGCCCGACATGGGCTCATTTATGTCAGATCCGGCCCCCATAACAAATGAGTTTGACACCCCTGGGTTAAGTATATATAAAGAGGAAAGGAAAGGAAAGGTCTTTTGTGCAAGCACCAGTCGTTTCCGACTCTGGGGTGACGTTGCTTTCACGTTTCCATGGCAGACTTTTCACGGGGTGGTTTGCCATTGCCTTCCCCAGTCCTCGACACTTCCCCCTCCAGCAAGCTGGGGACTCCTTTGACCGACCTCGGAAGGATGGAAGGCTGAGTCAACCTGGAGCCGGCTACCTGAACCCAGCTTCCGCCGGGATCAAACTCAGGTTGTGAGCAGAGGGCTCCGATTGCAGTACTGCAGCTTTACCACTCTTTTACCAACCCCCTTTTACCATCCTCGGAAGGCTGAGCCAACCAGGAGCCGGCTACCTGAACCAGCTTCCGCCGGGATCGAACTCAGGTCGTGAGCAGAGGGCTCCGACTACAGTACTGCAGCTTTACCACTCTGCACCATGGGGCTTTTAAGGTAAAGGTAGCCCCCTGTACAAGCACCAGTCATTTTTTGACTCTGGGGTGACGTTGCTTTCACAACGTTTTCACGGCAGACTTTTTTACGGGGTGGTTTGCCATTGCCTTCCCCAGTCTTTTACACTTTCCTCCCAGCAAGCCGGGGACGCATTTGACCGACCTCGGAAGGATGGAAGGCTGAGTCAACCTTGGGTCGGCTACCTGAATCCAGCTTCCACAGGAATCGAACTCAGGTTGTGAGCAGAGAGTTCAGACCACAGTACTGCAGTACTGCTGCTTTACCGCTCTGCGCCACGGGGCCGCTATATATAAAGAGATCAACAGCCAAATGCTCACCTGATGAAGGATACAGCTTGCGAGTTACCAGAAATGTCAAGATTTCACTCTGGGTGGAATTCTGTGCAGCTCTGTAAGGTTCATGCTTCTGGGACAGAAGAGAAATCGTTGCACTCCTGGGATGCTCTGAAGGACACTCCTGAAGAGTAACCAAGGCGTATGGTCAGTGACCTCCACAGCTCAGCTAGCCAGGGTCTGGCACTCTTTAACAGCATATTACTATAACCTTTACAAAACCTACAGCAGGGGTGTCAAACATGCAGCCTGGGGGCCGAATCATGCCCCCAGAGGGCTCCTATCAGGCCCCTGAGCAACTGACGGTCATCTGCTTCCTTCTCCTTCTCTCTTGCTTCCTTCTGCATCACAGCAGCAATTGAGCAAGCTTTGCCAGGCTTGCTCAATTGCACAGGAGCTACGGAGCAAAGCCTCTATTTTCTCCATTGGCTGAGGCTTCTCCCTTAGAGAGGAGGGGCGGGGGAAGGCAGAGCTTGTTTTTCCAGGCTCTCTCAATCACACAGCAGAGCTACTAAGCCAAGCCTCTCTTCCTTCTATTGAGCAAGATAAGATAACCACCAGAAGCAATAAAACTTTCACGCCAAGCGTGTAAATACGTGTTTTTAGTGACGTTAAACAAAACCAGAACTAAGGAACACTGAACATTCTTGGAATTTTCCCCACAAAGTCCCTCAACAAAGAATGAAAGCCTCTTCAACTAGGATTTAATGAAGGTGGGGGTGAAGTCTTTTAATTTCTTAGCGTTCCACTCGTGATGCTGTGGAGAGAATAAGGACTTTTAAAATGAGTCCTCACGGTTTCAATCGTTAGTTCTTCCTCAGTCTCTTTCTCTTGATGTTACACGGAGCCACAGCTCTACTCTTTACAACATGGATCCATGCATGCTCTAATTTGCTACTACCGGCTCTCTTCCTTCTATTGGCTGAGGCTGCCTCACCCCCGCCCAGTCCTCCTGGGGAAGGAAGGAAAGAGCCAGAGCTTCCTTTGCCCAGTTCCCTGGAGCCCATGGCAGAAATACAAAGAAAGAACCTTTAAGACAAATGAGTGCTAACGTTTTAAGCATGTTTTAAGTTCTTTTTTAAACCCCTCCCACATAATTATGTTTGTCTGAGTCCTTTATAAAGCTTATATCTCTGTTGAGAGGTAAAGGTAGTCCCCTGTGCAAGCACCAGTCGTTTTCGACTCTGGGGTGACATTGCTTTCACAACGTTTTCATGGCAGACTTTTTACGAGGTGGTTTGCCATTGCCTTCGCCAGTCAACTACACTTTCCCCCAGCAAGCTGGGGACTCCTTTGACCAACCTCGGAAGGATGGATACCTGAACCAGCTTCCACTGGGATTCGAACTCAGGTTGTGAGCAGAGGGCTCCGACTGCAGTACTGCAGGTATACACATGGCCTGGCCCGACAAGGTCTCATTCATGTCAGATCCAGCTCTCGTAACAAATAAGTTTGACATCCCTGATCTAGAACCAAATATTTCTGCAGTCCACCTTTCATGGACCTGGCCCAAAACTCGGCGGGGAAGGGGGGGGGGGGACAGGCCATCCAGCATACTTAAGCATGTGAAATACCGCCACCTGCTGTCTCTTTTCAAAATCACATCTATAGAACAAAATAGAAGTTGATTGCAACTGGAGAGCCAGTTTGGTGTAGTGGTTAAGTGTGCGGACTCTTATCTGGGAGAACCGGGTTTGATTCCCCACTCCTCCACTTGCAGCTGCTGGAATGGCCTTGGGTCAGCCATAGCTCTGGCAGAGGTTGTCCTTGAAAGGGCAGCTGCTGTGAGAGCCCTCTCCAGCCCCACCCACCTCACAGGGTATCTGTTGTGGGGGAGGAAGGGAAAGGAGATTGTGAGCCGCTCTGAGACTCTTCAGAGTGGAGGGCGGTATATAAATCCAGTATCTTCATCTACCTCACAGGGTGCCTGTTGTGGGGGAGGAAGGGAAAGGAGATTGTGAGCTGCTCTGAGACTCTTCGGAGTGGAGGACGGGATATAAATCCAATATCTTCATCTACCTCACAGGGTGTCTGTTGTGGGGGAGGAAGGAAAAGGAGATTGTGAGCCGCTCTGAGACTCTTCAGAGTGGAGGGTGGGATATAAATCCAATATCTTCTTCTTCTTCTTTAAGACCAACTTAGTTTCATTCAGAACGTAAGCTTTCGTGTGCTCTCTGAGCACACTTCATCAGACGAGAAATCCGGCACAGTGCGCAAAGCCACACATAGCCGGTAGACAGTGGCCCAGAATGCAAAATGGTACAGATTTAAGAACCGATGACAGAATAGTAAAATTATCTGGTGATTTAGAAGGTAAGATGGAGGGTGTGAACTGACTTCTTTTTCTTTTTCTTCTGTATTTTATATTATAAAAGTTACCTTTACAGGGATTGTTAAAATTATTAGATAATATCAAAAGATTTATACTATAAAACTTTAAAAAGGTATATACACAGTTTAGACAAAATAATATGGGACAATCTATGTAAAGAAAATATTGTAGAATTATAGTTGTGTCCGAATGTATTGTGCTTTTATCTTTCTTCTCCCCTTATTCCTACCCCCATCTTTTTCTGAAACTAATAAAACTTTTGAAAACTGTAGAAGGTAAGATGATACAAATATAAGATTCAATGACAGAATAGTAAAATTAACAAATTGAGCAAACCTTTGATCTGAGTAGCACGAGCATGCGAAAGAAACAAAACAGTAGTATGTCAATGTGTCTGTCAATGACTCTATTGCTATAAACCTGGGCCAAAAGGAAGGAATTTCTATCTGTTTTCCCATCCAACTAACCCAATACAGCTAAAAGAGATATACATTAGATAGTGGTGCTCCTGTACACCCAATTTACTTTTTAACATGTAAACGTCGTTCTAGTTTGCCATTAGAAAAAAAGAACACAAGAAAAAAAGAAAAAAAGATAAACCGCCAATATCTGTTTATCTCGTTACATATACTTTACCAATTTTCACTATATTGTATTCTATTCTTTTTTTCTATGGCAAACTAGACTGATGGGCCCTCCCTGGTCTGACTGAGCAGGGCTCTTCTGAGGTTCTTCTCAGGGAAAGGCCTCAGCCTCTCTGCCCTGTGGTTGGCTCTTCAGAGGAACTGGCTGGCCACTGTGTGAGACAGGAGGCTGGACTAGGTGGACCCTCCCTGGTCTGACCCAGCAGGGCTCTTCTGAGGTTCTTCTCAGGGGAAGGCCTTGGCCTCTCTGCCCTGTTGTTGGCCCTCCAGAGGAACTGGCTGGCTGCTGTGTGAGACAGGAGGCTGGACTAGATGGACCCTCCCTGGTCTGATCCAGCAGGGCTCTTCTGATGTTTTTTTCAGTGGAAGGCCTCGGCCTCTCTGCCCTGTTGTTGGCCCTCCAGAGGAACTGGCTGGCCACTGTGTGAGGCAGGAGGCTGGACTAGATGGACCCTCCCTGGTCGGATCCAGCTGGGCTCTTCTGGTGTTCTTCTCAGGGGAAGGCCTCAGCCTCTCTGCCCTCTTGTTGGCCCTCCAGAGGAACTGGCTGGTCACTGTGTGAGACAGGAGGCTGGACTAGATGAACCCTCCCTGGTCGGATCCAGCTGGGCTCTTCTGAGGTTCTTCTCAGGGGAAGGCCTCAGCCTCTCTGCCCTGTTGTTGGCCCTCCAGAGGAACTGGCTGGCCACTGTGTGAGGCAGGAGGCTGGACTAGATGGACCCTCCCTGGTCGGATCCAGCTGGGCTCTTCTGATGTTCTCCTCAGGGGAAGGCCTCGGCCTCTCTGTCCTGTTGTTGGCCCTCCAGAGGAACTGGCTGGCCACTGTGTGAGACAGGAGACTGGACTAGAGGGACCCTCCCTGGTCTGATCCAGCAGGGCTCTTCTGATGTTCTTCTCAGGGGAAGGCCTCAGCCTCTGCCCTGTTGTTGGCCCTCCAGAGAAACTGGTTGGCGACTGTGTGAGACAGGAGGCTGGACTAGATGGACCCTCCCTGGTTGGATCCAGCTGGCTCTTCTGATGTTCTTCTCAGGGGAAGGCCTCAGCCTCTGCCCTGTTGTTGGCCCTCCAGAGGAACTGGCTGGTCACTGTGTGAGACAGGAGGCTGGACTAGATGGACCCTCCCTGGTCGGATCCAGATGGGCTCTTCTGAGGTTCTTCTCAGGGTAAGGCCTCAGCCTCTCTGCCCTGTTGTTGGCCCTCCAGAGGAACTGGCTGGCCACTGTGTGAGGCAGGAGGCTGGACTAGATGGACGCTCCCTGGTCTGACCCATCAGGGCTCTTCTGATGTTCTCCTCAGGGGAAGGCCTCGGCCTCTCTGCCCTGTTGTTGGCCCTTCAGAAGAACTGGCTGGCCACTGTGTGAGACAGGAGACTGGACTAGAGGGACCCTCCCTGGTCTGATCCAGCAGGGCTCTTCTGATGTTCTTCTCAGGGGAAGGCCTCAGCCTCTGCCCTGTTGTTGGCCCTCCAGAGAAACTGGTTGGCGACTGTGTGAGACAGGAGGCTGGACTAGATGGACCCTCCCTAGTCGGATCCAGCTGGGCTCTTCTGAGGTTCTTCTCAGGGAAAGGCCTCAGCCTCTGCCCTGTTGTTGGCCCTCCAGAGGAACTGGCTGGTCACTGTGTGAGACAGGAGGCTGGACTAGATGGACCCTCCCTGGTCGGATCCAGCTGGGCTCTTATGAGGTTCTTCTCAGGGGAAGGCCTCAGCCTCTCTGCCCTGTTGTTGGCCCTCCAGAGGAACTGGCTGGCCACTGTGTGCGACAGGAGGCTGGACTAGATGGACCCTCACTGGTCTGACCCAGCAGGGCTCTTCTGATGTTCTTCTCAGGGGAAGGCCTCGGCCTCTTTGCCCTGTTGTTGGCCCTCCAGAGGAACTGGTTGGCCACTGTGTGAGGCAGGAGGTTGGACTAGATGGACCCTCCCTGGTCTGATCCAGCAGGCTCCTTCTGAGGTTCTTCAGGGGAAGGCCTCAGCCTCTTTGCCCTGTTATTTGCCCTCCGGATGAACTGGCTGGCCACTGTGTGAGACAGGAGGCTGGGCTAGACGAACCATTGGTCTGATCCAGCAGGACTCTTCTAATGTTCTTATGCCAACACTGTCAAATAAATAATAATAAAAAACCTGACAGAGTGTGCTGGAAGACGTCCCGTAGGGCCACTCTGGTCAACCCAGCTTCAGCTAAAGTTCTAATGAACACAGACTCACAGACAGCCAGTTCAACAGTTGTATTAGGGCTTAGGCAAGAGCAAAGTCAAGTACAGTCCAATAGTCAGTTCACTCGCAGTCAGTCCAGCCATTTCAGAGGTACAATAATCACAGTCCAAAAGAATAGTCACTTACACAGTCCATCAATCTCAGTTCATCCGACAATCCAACTGTCAAAACCAAAGCACACCCTACACAAATTCAAAAGGCTGAGGTTTTGTGTCACATCTTTCAATTGTTCATCAGAATTAAATTGTTAGTTGTCGCTAGCCACCCTGAGCCTGTTAGGGGAGGGTGGGACATTAATGCAAGGAATGAATGAATACTCCTCAGCAATGTACCAGCTTAGCTAGCAGAATACCCTTTTTGTGTCTGGTAGGAAGGAGAAATTCTAATTGTCTGGGATCAATGGACTAAAGATGATTGGACTAGAAGGCCTGTATGTCCCCTTCCAACTTTGTGTGATTCTATGATGCTATTATTCTGGAGTCTGCTTGCCAACTGGTATTTTATGAGCCTAGTGAAAGCTGGCTGTAGTAAGATTTTGTAAATTGTACAGACCACACCGTGAATTGACCTAATTCTGCTCACCGGCAACCTTTTGCATTCTGTTAAGAATTTAGGAAGAGGGGACCATTTAGAGCAGGGGTTTCGTGGTTAAGTGTGTGGACTCTTCTCTGGGAGAACCGGGTTGGATTCCCCACTCCTCCACTTGCAGCTGCTGGAATGGCCTTGGGTCAGCCAGAGCTCTCTTATCTGGGAGAACCGGGTTTGATTCCCCACTCCTCCACTTGCAGCTGCTGGAATGGCCTTGGGTCAGCCATAGCTCTCTTATCTGGGAGAATCGGGTTTGATTCCCCCCTCCTCCACTTGCACCTGCTGGAATGGCCTTGGGTCAGCCAGAGCTCTCTTATCTGGGAGAACCGGGTTTGATTCCCCACTCCTCCACTTGCACCTGCTGGAATGGCCTTGGGTCAGCCAGAGCTCTCTTATCTGGGAGAACCGGGTTTGATTCCCCACTCCTCCACTTGCAGCTGCTGGAATGGCCTTGGGTCAGCCATAGCTCTCTTATCTGGGAGAACCGGGTTTGATTCCACACTCCTCCACTTGCAGCTGCTGGAATGGCCTTGGGTCAGCCAGAGCTCTCTTATCTGGGAGAACCGGGTTTGATTCCCCACTCCTCCACTTGCACCTGCTGGAATGGCCTTGGGTCAGCCAGAGCTCTCTTATCTGGGAGAACCGGGTTTGATTCCCCACTCCTCCACTTGCAGCTGCTGGAATGGCCTTGGGTCAGCCATAGCTCTCTTACCTGGGAGAACCGGGTTTGATTCCCCACTCCTCCACTTGCAGCTGCTGGAATGGCCTTGGGTCAGCCATAGCTCTCTTATCTGGGAGAATCGGGTTTGATTCCCCACTCCTCTACTTGCAGCTGCTGCAATGGCCTTGGGTCAGCCATAGCTCTCTTATCTGGGAGAACCGGGTTTAATTCCCCACTCCTCCACTTGCAGCTGCTGGAATGGCCTTGGGTCAGCCATAGCTCTCTTATCTGGGAGAATCGGGTTTGATTCCCCCCTCCTCCACTTGCACCTGCTGGAATGGCCTTGGGTCAGCCAGAGCTCTCTTATCTGGGAGAACCGGGTTTGATTCCCCACTCCTCCACTTGCACCTGCTGGAATGGCCTTGGGTCAGCCAGAGCTCTCTTATCTGGGAGAACCGGGTTTGATTCCCCACTCCTCCACTTGCAGCTGCTGGAATGGCCTTGGGTCAGCCATAGCTCTCTTATCTGGGAGAACCGGGTTTGATTCCACACTCCTCCACTTGCAGCTGCTGGAATGGCCTTGGGTCAGCCAGAGCTCTCTTATCTGGGAGAACCGGGTTTGATTCCCCACTCCTCCACTTGCACCTGCTGGAATGGCCTTGGGTCAGCCAGAGCTCTCTTATCTGGGAGAACCGGGTTTGATTCCCCACTCCTCCACTTGCAGCTGCTGGAATGGCCTTGGGTCAGCCATAGCTCTCTTACCTGGGAGAACCGGGTTTGATTCCCCACTCCTCCACTTGCAGCTGCTGGAATGGCCTTGGGTCAGCCATAGCTCTCTTATCTGGGAGAATCGGGTTTGATTCCCCACTCCTCTACTTGCAGCTGCTGCAATGGCCTTGGGTCAGCCATAGCTCTCTTATCTGGGAGAACCGGGTTTAATTCCCCACTCCTCCACTTGCACCTGCTGGAATGGCCTTGGGTGAGCCAGAGCTCTCTTATCTGGGAGAACCGGGATTGATTCCCCACTCCTCCACTTGCAGCTGCTGGAATGGCCTTGGGTCAGGCAGAGCTCTCTTCTCTGGGAGAACCGGGTTTAATTCCCCACTCCTCCACTTGCAGCTGCTGGAATGGCCTTGGGTCAGCCAGAGCTCTCTTATCTGGGAGAACCGGGTTTAATTCCCCACTCCTCCACTTGCACCTGCTGGAATGGCCTTGGGTCAGCCAGAGTTCTCTTATCTGGGAGAACCGGGGTTGATTCCCCACTCCTCCACTTGCAGCTGCTGGAATGGCCTTGGGTCAGCCATAGCTCTGGCAGAGGTTGTCCTTGAAAGGGCAGCTGCTGTGAGAGCTCTCTCAGCCCCACCCACCTCACAGGGTGTCTGTTGTGGGGGGAGAAGATATAGGACATTGTAAGTCGCTCTGAGTCTCTGATTTAGAGAGAAGGGTGGGGTATAAAACTGCAGTTCTTCTTCATTTGTTATGAGGGCCAGATCTGACATAAATGAGACCTTCCCGGGCCATGTCGGGCCAAGCCACGCGGGTACCTATTTAAGATTAAAAATGTTTGCATCTCTGTTACCTAAAGGACACAGACAAACGCGACCAAAGCTTTTTAAAAAAAAAAATAAAACACGCTTAAAACATTAGCACTCGTTGGTCTTAGAGGTGCTTTCTTTGTATTTCTCCCATGGGATCCAGGAACGGGGCAAAGCAAGCTCTGGCTCTTTCCTTCCTTCCCCAGGGGACCAGGAGGGGGAGGAGCCTCAGCCAAAGGAGAAAATGGACGCTTTCCCTTGTAGCTCCTGTGCGACTGAGCAAGCCTTGCAAAGCAAGCTGAGCTGCAAAAGGAAGCGAGAGAGAGAGGAGGAAGCAGACAAGAGCCAGTTGTTAGGGTTTGTAGAATCTTTTGGGCTCAAGTGCCGTGTTCTACTGGAGAAAGTTTTTCTTCCAGACGTTTCGTTCTCAGCTGCGGAGAACATCCTCAGTGGCGCTGCAGCCGGAGCAGGCGCTCAGACCTTCTTGGCTGCTGTGCATTGAGTGGGGCCAGGGCTGCTGGAGAGCTGCTATTTGTAGGCTGCTATTTCTCACACCCCCTCCAGCCTAGAAACAGCAGCTCTCCAGCTGCCTCGCCCGTCTAAGATGAAAAAAGGCGGACTTGGCAGTAGCTGCTATCTGGGCCTCCATTGTCAAGGGAGGCTTCAGTAGAACTCCCAAGCTCTTAACTCTGCGCACTGCTACCAGTTGTAGCTTCAGTGCTATAGTTTGGATACGAATGTTTATCACGTGTCATTAGATTTCTTGAAGATATTTGCCCAGAGGAGCTTTGAGTTCCACCCCAGGATCTGGGAGACTCGAGTTCAAATCCCCACCCGTGCTAGGAGAAGCTGGCTGAGTGGCACGGGGCAGGTCCCCAGCTCTTTGGCCTGGTGGTTGTTCGAATCAAAGAAGAAGATACTGGATTTATATCCGTCCTCCACTCCGAATCTCAGAGCAGTCACAATCTCCTTTACAATCTCCTCCCCCCCCCCACAACAGACACCCTGTGAGATGGGTGGGGCTGAGAGAGCTCTGACAGAAGCTGTCCTTTCAAGGACAACTCTTGCAAGAGCTATGGCTGACCCAAGGCCATTCCAGCAGCTGCAAGTGGAGGAGGGGGGAATCCAACCCGGTTCTCCCGGATAAGAGTCGGTGCACTTCACCACTACACCAAACTGGCTCTCAAGAAGAAGATGATATTGAATTTATACCCCTCTCTCCACTTCGAATCTCCGAGTCTCAGAAGGCTCTCAATGTCCGTGACCTTCCTCCCCTACAACAGACACCCTGAGAGAGCTCTGACAGAAGGTGCCCTTTCTAGGACAACTCCTGCCAGAGCTCTGGCTGACCCAAGGCCATTCCAGGAGCTTCAAGTGGAGGAGTGGGGAATCAAACCAGATAAGAGTCTGCCCACTTTACTACTACCAGAGAGGAGGAGACGGCCAGGAGAAGGGCCGGAGAGAAAAAGTGAATGTGGAAAGGAAAGGTCCCCTGTGCAAGCACCAGTCGTTTCCGACTCTGAGGTGACCTTGCTTCCACAACGTTTTCACGGCAGGCTTTCCACAGGGCGGTTTGCCGTTGCCTCCCCCAAGCCATCTTCACCTTCCCCCCCCCCCCTCCCAGCAAGCCGGGGACTCGTTTGACCGGCCTCGGAAGGCTGGCAGGCCGAGTCAACCTCGAGCCGGCCACCTGAGAACCCAGCTTCCTCCGGGGATCGAGCTCAGGGTCGTGAGCGGAGCTTAGGAACCGCGGCGCCGCAGCTTTCCCGCTCCGCGCCTGGAGAAATCGGCTTTTGGGGGTGGGGGTGGGGGTTGGAGCCTAGGCGCCCGTGGCCGGCGGGGGGCGCAGCGAGCGGCCGGAGCTCAACTCCGGAGCGCTCAGTTCGCCCGGCGGCCCCGCGGGGGAGCTGCTGCTGCCGCCGCTGCCGAGCCGGAGGCGGAGAACGAGGCAAGAAGGCAGGCAGGAAGGAGAGCCGCCGCCTGCCTCGCCTCGCCTGCCCGCGGGGGGCGCAGGAGCGTGCCAAAGTGCCCGGGGAAGGGAGCGCACGGGCTCCGTTGGCGGGCCGAAGGAAGCGGCTCCCGGGGGCGAGGCGGCGCCGCGGAGCAGCCGGAGCCGAGCAGGTCAGGAGCCCCCTTCTTCCCCCCCAGCCTTGGTCCATGATTTGGCCCCGGGAGGGAGCGCGACGCGCGGCAATCCTGTGCGCAACAGGCGCGCACCAAGTCCCTTCCCCGGCTGCTTGGGCGCACGCAGCCCGCCCGCCCGGCAGGAAGGAAGGAAGGAAGCGGCCCGGCCGGGGACCCTGAGGCAGGCTGGCTCCGCGCGAAGCCGGGCAGGAGAGGAGAGCTTGCCGGGCCCGGCTCTTTAGCCGGGGATTCGGGGCCACTCGCTTGGGTGGGAAAGGCACTGTCCGGCAAGGCGGTAGCCAGGATTTGACAAGTGGGAAAGGAAAAGGAAAGGCCCCCCTGTGCAAGCATTAATCGTTTCGGGAAGGGACGGTGGCTCAGTGGTAGAGCATCTGCTTGGGAAGCAGAAGGTCTCAGGTTCAGTCCCTGGTATCTCCAAATCAAAAGGGTCCAGGCAAGTAGGCGTGAAGAACTTCAGCTGGAGACCCTGGAGAGCCATGAATGGGGCTGTGGCTCAGTGGTAGAGCATCTGCTTGGGAAGCGGAAGGTCCCAGGTTCAATCCCTGGCATCTCCAACTCAAATGGGTCCAGGCAAATAGGCGTGAAAAACCTTAGCTGGAGACCCCGTAGAGCCATGAATGGGGCTGTGGCTCAGTGGTAGAGCATTTGGCTCACACAGTGGCCAATATACAAACACACACATACACACTGTGGCTAATACCCACTGATGGACCTCTCCTCCATAACCCCCTCTTGAAGGTGGTTATGCTTGTGGCCGCCACCACCTCCTATGGCAGTGAATTCCACATGTTAATCACCCTTTGGGTGAAGAAGTACTTCCTTTTATCCGTTTTAGCCTGTCTGCTCAGCAATTTCATCGAATGCCCATGAGTTCTTGTATTGTGAGAAAGGGAGAAAAGTCCTTCTTTCGCTACTTTCTCCATCCCATGCATAATCTTGTCAACCTCTCTCATGTCACCCCGCAGTCGACGTTTCTCCAAGCTAAAGAGCCCCAAGTGTTTCAACCTTTCTTCATAGGGAAAGTGTTCCAAACCTTTAATCATTCTAGTTGCCCTTTTTTGGACTTTTCTGGCCCATCTAGTGTAGGACTAGATGGGCCATTGGCCCCTGTGTGACACACAATGTAGGACTAGATGGACCATTGGCCTGATCCAACATGGCTTCTTTTATGTTCTTATGTGTGGGGCAGGGATGCTCTGTATTCTTGGTGCTTGAGAGGGGCCACAGTGGGAGGGCTTCTAGTGTTCTGGCCCCACTGATGGACCTCCTGATGGCACCTGGGTTTTTTGGCCCCATGTGACACAGAGTGTTGGACTGGATGGGCCATTGGCTTGATCCAACACGGCTTCTCTTATGTTCTTATGTCTGGGACAGTGATGCTCTGTATTCTTGGTGCTTCGGGGGGGCAAGACTGGAAGGACTTCTAGTGTTCTGGCCCCACTGATGGACCTCCTGATGGCACTTGGGGTTTTTTGGCCACTGTGTGACACAGAGTGCTGGACTGGATGGGCCATTGGCCTGATCCAACATGGCTTCTCTTATGTTCTCTTAGGATAGGGTCAAAGAGGTTTGCACAGCAACCCTGCACTTTCTGGGTGCTCTCCCATCCAATTACTAACTAGTACTCTCTCTTGTCTGCAGCCACTTTTTGAGGGGAGGGGGTTTGGCTTATCCCTTGCTATGATCCACAAATGAAAAGGTCTCAGCATTTAAGTCAGGGATGTCAAGCCCGCAGGCCACTGGCTGTTGTCTGTTTCCTTCTCCCTTCTTCTTCTCCCTTCTTCCTTCTGCATCACAGCTTGCTTTGCAAGGCTTGCTCAATCGCACAGGAGCTACACAGCAATACCTCTATTTTCCCCACTGGCTGAGGCTCCTCCCTTGGAGAGGAAGGGGGGAGAGTGAGAGCTTGCTTTGCCAGGCTCTCTCAACCTCACAATAAAGCTACTGAGCCAAGCCTTCCTTATTTCTATTGGCTGAGGTTCCTCCCCCCCCCTTTTCTGGTCCCCTGGGGAAGGAGGGAAAGAGCCAGAGCTTCCATTGCCCAGTTCCCTCGGTCCCATGGGAGAAATACAAAGAAAGCACCTTTAAGACCAACGAGTGCTAATGTTTTAAGCATGTTTTCAGGGTTTTTTTTAAAAAAATCTTTGTGTTTCTCTGTGTCCTTTATAAAGTTGATATCTCTGCTACTTAATCTTAAATCTGTACACACACGGCCCGGCCCAACATAACCCGACCCAACAAGGTCTCATTTATGTCAGATTTGGCCCTCATAACAAATGAGTTCGATGCCTGGTCTAAGTCAATAGACAGAAAAACCTCTAAGCAACAATTTTTCACACTCTTGTTAAATAACAAATTTTGTATATATTCAGACTTTTCTATATATATTTTTGTATATATACAAAAGACTTTTGTATATATTTCTGTGTGTATATATATATATATATATATATATATATATATATATATATATACAGACTTCTTATAAATTTACAAATAAATCACATATTATAGCATTGGAAAAAGGTGCGGAAAAGGGCAACTAGAATGATTCAAGGGTTGGAACACTTTCCCTATGAAGAAAGGTTAAAACGCTTCGGACTCTTTAGCTTGAAGAAACGTCGACTGCGGGGTGACATGAGAGAGGTTTACAAGATTATGCATGGGATGGAGAAGGTAGAGAAAGAAGTACTTTTCTCCCTTTCTCACATTACAAGAACTCGTGGGCATTCGATGAAATTGCTGAGCAGACAGGTTAAAACGGATAGAGGGAAGTACTTCTTCACCCAAAGGGTGATTAACATGTGGAATTCACTGCCACAGGAGGTGGCGGCGGCTGCAAGCATAGCCAGCTTCAAGAGGGGAAAGGATCAGGAAATCCATTCAGCCTTCACGAGACGTCCATTCTAGATATTTGCTTCAGTTTTATTCTTCAGTTTTCAGCCTGTAAAGTGGAGAAATTACAGTTGAGGGGTGACATGATAAAGCTTTATGAAATTATGCATGGGATACAGAAGGCAGAAAAAGAAGTACTTTTCTCCTTTTCCCACCACATAAGAACTCATTTCTCCCTTTCCCACCACATAAGAACTCCCACAACATAAGCGCTCATTGAGATTAATGAGGAGTCGGTTTAGAACAGATCAGAGGAAGTACTTCTTTACCCAAATTGTCAGCAGCATGTGGAATTCACAGCTGTAGGAAGTGGTGGCAGTTACAAGCATTGAGAACTTCCAGAGGGCTTTGGCAAAACAGATAGAGCAGAGGTCTATGAGTGTCCATTTGCCAAAAGGTCTAGATGGAAGATTCCGTCTGGGTCAGGGATACTCTGTCTTCTTGGTGCTTGGGGAGAAAAAGCCAGGACAGTTTCTGGAGTTCTGGCCCTGCTGGCGGACCTCCTGATGGCCCCTGGGTTTTTGGCCCCTGTGTGACACAGAATGTTGGGCTGATCTAACAGGGCTTCTCTTATGTCCTTGTGTAATTTCCTTGCCCTGTGGCGCAGAGTGGTAAAGCTGCAGTACTGCAGTCCTAAGCTCTGCACACGACCTGAGTTCAATCCCGGTAGAAGCTGGGTTCAGGTAGCCGGCTCGAGGTTGACTCAGCCTTCCACCCTTCCGAGGTCGGTCAAATGAGTACGCAGCTTGCTGGGGGGAAAGTGTAGAGGACTGGGGAAGGCAATGGCAAAGCACCCCGTAAAAAGTCTGCCGTGAAAACGTTGTAAAAGCGACGTCACCCCAGAGTTGGAAACGACTGGTGCTTGCACAGGGGACTACCTTCACCTTTTTAATTTCCTTGCTGGCCTCCTATCCAAGGACTAACCTTGCTTAACTTTAGCTTGGAGAAACATTGACAGCAGGGTGACGTGATAGAGGTTTACAAGATTAGGCATGGGATGGAGAAAGTAGAGAAAGAAGTGCTTTTCTCCCTTTCTCACAATACAAGAACTTGTGGACACTGCATGAAATTGCTGAGCAGTCGGGTTAGAATGGATAAAAGGAAGTCCTTCTTCATCCAAAGGGTGATTAACACGTGGAATTCACTGCCACAGGAGGTGGTGGTGGCTACAAGCATAGCCACCTTCAAGAGGGGATTGGATAAAAATATAGAGCAAAGGTCCATCAGTGGCTATTAGCCACAGCATATTATTGGAACTGTCTGGGGCAGTGATGCTCTGTATTCTTGGTGCTTGTGGGGGGGGGGGCAAAGTGGAACAGCTTCTAGTCCCACTGGTGGACCTCCTAATTGCACCTGGGTTTTTGGCCCCTGTGTGACACAGAGTGTTGGACTGGATGGGCCATTGGCCTGATCCTACATGGCTTCTCTTAGGTTCTTATGTGACACAGAGTGTTGGACTGGATGGGCCATTGGCCTGATCCTACATGGCTTCTCTTAGGTTCTTATGTGACACAGAGTGTTGGACTGGATGGGCCATTGGCCTGCCCCAACAGGGCTTCTCATGTTCTTATGTCTGGGGCAGTGATGCTCTGTATTCTTGGTCCTTGGTGGGGGGGCACAGTGGAAGGGCTTCTGGTGTCCTGGCCCCACTGATGGACCTCCTGATGGCACCTGGATTTTTTGCAACTGTGTGACACAGTGTTGGACTGGATGGGCCATTGGCCTGATACAACATGGCTTCTCTTATGTTCTTATGTGACACAGAGTGTTGGACTGGAGGGGCCACTGGCCTGATCCGACAGGGCTTCTCTGATGTTCTTATGTGACACAGAGTGTTGGACTGGAGGGGCCATTGGCCTGATACAACATGGCTTGTCTTATGTTCCTATGTGACACAGAGTGTTGGACTGGATGGGCCATTGGCCTGATCCGACAGGGCTTCTCTGATGTTCTTATGATGGCGTTTCCCATCACCGAGGAGCTAGTAGCTTCTAATTTCATTCAGGGAATAAATATCAGACACTCTTTCATCACCTGGAAGGCTAATGAGTTGCAGGCATCTTTTTGGGGAATAGGGGATTTTGGCTTTCTTTTTTTATATTTGGTTGAATTGAAAATGTTTCCAAGTGTATTGAGCTACCAGGAAAGGTTGGATATAAGCGTGTTAAAGAAATAAGGAAGCAGATAGATCCAAGCGGGCACCCGTGTTGGTCTGAAGCAGCTGAACAAAGCAGGAGTCAAGTCGCACCTTTAAGACCAGCCAATTTTTATTTAGAGCGTCAGTTTTCGTGTGCTCTTAAGCACACTTCCTCAGACGAGGAATCCAGCACAGGGAGCAAAGCCATACAGAGCTGAGCAGAGCCGTACAGAGCTGGTAGGCAGTGGCCCAGAATGCAACATGGGACAGATTTAAGAACCAATGACAGTGAAGTAAAATGATCTGGTAGGCAGGGGTTGAGAATGTAAAATGGTGCAATGACAGAATAGTAAAATTAACAAATTGAGCAAACCTTTGATCTGAGTAGCACGAGCACGCGTAAACAATGAAACAGCAGTATGCAGTAAAATTAACAAATGGAGCAAACCTTTGATCTGAGTATCACGAGCACGCGAAAGCAACAAAACAGCAGTATGTCAAAATGTGAGATTGTCTGTCAATGACAATGGGAGATGGGTTCAATATATGTATCGGGATAAGCAACCAAAGTCCCTGTTTGAGTGTGTCAATACGGCTAAAAGAAATACACTGGATAGTGATGTTCTTGTCCACCTAATTTACTTTTTAACATGTAAACATCATTCTAGGAGAGCCAATTTGGTGTAGTGGTTAAGTGTGCGGGCTCTGGGAGAACCGGGTTTGATTTCCCACTCCTCCACTTGCAGCTGCTGGAATGGCCTTGGGTCAGCCAGAGCTCTGGCAGAGGTTGTCCGTGAAAGGGCAGCTGCTGGGAGAGCCCTCTCCAGCCCCACCCACCTCACAGGGTGTCTGTTGTGGGGGAGGAAGGTAAAGGAGATTGTGAGCCGCTCTGAGACTCTTCGGAGTGGAGGGCGGGATATAAATCCAGTATCTTCATCTACCTCACAGGGTGTCTGTTGTGGGGGAGGAAGGGAAAGGAGATTGTGAGCTGCTCTGAGACTCTTCGGAGTGGAGGGCGGGATATAAATCCAGTATCTTCATCTACCTCACAGGGTTTCTGTTGTGGGGGAGGAAGGTAAAGGAGATTGTGAGCCGCTCTGAGACTCTTCGGAGTGGAGGGCGGGATATAAATCCAGTATCTTCATCTACCTCACAGGGTGTCTGTTGTGGGGGAGGAAGGGAAAGGAGATTGTGAGCCGCTCTGAGATTCTTCGGAGTGGAGGGCGGGATATAAATCCAGTATCTTCATCTACCTCACAGGGTGTCTGTTGTGGGGGAGGAAGGTAAAGGAGATTGTGAGCCGCTCTGAGACTCTTCGGAGTGGAGCGCGGGATATAAATCCAATATCATCTTCTTCATCATCTTCTTATTTGGTACAACCGGGTTTGATTCCCCACTCCTCCACTTGCAGCTGCTGGCATGGCCTCGGGTCATGGCCTTGTGGGGGAGGGAGATAAAGGAGATTGTGATCCGCTCTGAGTCTTTTCGGAGTGGAGGGCGGGATATAAATTCAATATCTTCTTCTTCTTCTTCTAGTTTGCCTTAGGAAAAAGGAATACAATAAAATATAGCGAAAGTGGGTAAAGCATATGTAATGAGATATACAGCCAATATCCCTATTTTGAGGATGTCACTTTGGGTGAAACCTTTTCAGTTCTCTTGTTCTCACCGTGCAACGCTGGTCCCCCTCTGGAATGAGAAAAATGAGAGGGGCCGGGAAGGAAGGAGCCCCTGGGTTTTTTTTTTCTGGCTGGATGGGAGACTCTTTGCAGCCTAGAAACAGAAATGCCGGACCCGTCCCTCTTCCACCCCTGCGGGGAAAAAAAAGCCTCTTTGTGCTGAAAAAGGGCGAGCATTCCTCTGCTTTCACTTCTTCCCACAATGAGCTCTGCAGCCTTTGCCCCCCCTCCTTGCCCGAGACTCTTGGCCGCCCTCTGAGATTCTGGGTCACCCGGCCGGAGTGGGTGCCGGTGCCAAATCTGTGCTTGCTTTCCGTCCCTGGGAAGGCACGCACCCTGCACGCTGGCGGAAGAGCCTCTGCTTGGCATGCAGAAGGTCCCAAACATCTCTAGTTAAGCCAAGGGTGGCCAAACTGCAGCTTGGGAGCTGTGTGCGTCTCTTTCACACATATTGTGTAATGGTGAAGTGTGCGGACTCTTATCTGGGAGAACGGGGTTTGGTTCCCCCCTCCTCCACTTGCACCTGCTGGAAGGGCCTTGGGTCAGCCAGAGCTCTCTTATCTGGGAGAACCGGGTTTGATTCCCCACTCCTCCACTTGCACCTGCTGGAATGGCCTTGGGTCAGCCAGAGCTCTCTTATCTGGGAGAACCGGGTTTGATTCCCCACTCCTCCACTTGCACCTGCTGGAATGGCCTTGGGTCAGCCAGAGCTCTACTATCTGGGAGAACCGGGTTTGATTCCCCCCTCCTCCACTTGCAGCTGCTGCAATGGCCTTGGGTCAGCCAGAGCTCTCTTATCTGGGAGAACTGGGTTTGATTCCCCACTCCTCCACTTGCACCTGTTGGAATGGCCTTGGGTCAGCCAGAGCTCTCTTATCTGGGAGAACCGGGTTTGATTCCCCACTCCTCCACTTGCACCTGCTGGAAGGGCCTTGGGTTAGCCATAGCTCTGGCAGAGGTTGTCCTTGAAAGGGCAGCTGCTGTGAGAGTACTCTCAGCCCCACCCACCTCACAGGGAGTCTGTTGTGGGGAGGAAGGTAAAGGAGATTGTGAGCTGCTCTGAGTCTCTGATTCAGAGAGAAGGGCAGGGTGTAAATCTGCAGTCTTCTTCCCCACTCCTCCACTTGCAGCTGCTGGAATGGCCTTGGGTCAGCCATAGCTCTGGCAGAGGTTGTCCTTGAAAGGGCAGCTGCTGTGAGAGCTCTCTCGGCCCCACCCACCTCACAGGGTGTCTGTTGTGGGGGAAGGAGAGAAAGGAGATTTTAAGCCGCTCTATGACTGATTCAGAGAGAAGGGCGGGGTATAAATCTTCAGTCTTCTTCTCCTCCTCCTCCACTTGCAGCTGCTGGAATGGCCTCGGGTCAGCCATAGCTCTAACAGAGGTTGTCCTTGAAAGGACAGCTCCTGGGAGAGCTCTCACAGCCCCACCAACCTCACAGGGTGTCTCTTGTGGAGACTTTTCAGAGTGGAGGGCGGGATATTAAGCCAATATCATTAGCAAAGATGTTTCCAGGCCTATCGAATAAATGTTGGAAATGCGAGAATAATGTGGGAACGTTTTGCCACGTACAGCGGTCTTGTGAAAGACTCAAGGAATTTTGGACGAAAGTCCATGGAACACTCCAAAGAAATGTTAAAAACGGTTATTTCTTTCCAGCCAGAATTATTCCTTTTAAAATAGTTGCCGGATAATATGGGGAAAGTTGAGACGCACCTGATAGTCCATATCAATACGACTGCGAGGATTTTGTTAGTGCAGCGTTGGAAAAGCAATGAAATGCCAACAATGGATGAGTTAATGGTAAAGATAAGAGGTACTGCTGAAATGGATAAACTTTCTAATATGTTAAGAGCTAAACCTAAGAAGTATGTTGATGAAGATTGGAATTTATTTTAGGAGTGGTTAACAATGGGTTGAGTTGTTAAAACTGAGAGAGATAAATGAAGGTCGCCGAAACAGGAGATGATATATATACTCTAAGTGAGAGGTAGAAATTTATTTTCTGACATGGAGGTTTATACTTACTTAAGATTGTGAGGTGGTATGTAAAAAGGTTTACAGGGAGTTTTAACGTATCCCCCATCTCCATTTTGTTGAAATTTGCATTTTCTGATTGTCTGTTCGTCTGTATTCGTTATTGTTGGTTACTTGTCAGTTAATAATAAAATATAAATACCCAAGGTAAAATTAAAGTTGCTTTCTTTTCAACTCTCTGTCCCCCCATCTAATAAGAAGGAGAAGACTGCAGATTTATACCCCGCCCTTCTCTCTGAATCGGAGACTCAGAGGGGCTTACAAGCCAGTTTGGTGTAGTGGGTTAAATGTGCGGACTCTTACCTGGGAGAACTGGGTTTGATTTCCCACTCCTCCACTGGCAGCTGCTGGAATGGCCTTGGGTCAGCCATAGCTCTCCCGGGAGTTGTCCTTGAAAGCACAGCTGCTGTGAGAGTCCTCTCAGCCCCACGGACCTCACAGGGTGTCTGTTGTGGGGGAGGAAGGGAAAAGAGATTGTCGTCTGCTCTGAGACTCTGTCCTTGAAAGGGCAGCTTCTGGGAGAGCTCTCTCAGCTCTACCTGCCTCACATGGTGTCTGTTGTGGGGGAGGAAGGGAAAGGAGATTGTAGGCTGCTCTGAGCCTCTGTCCTTGAAAGGGCAGCTTCTGGGAGAGCTTTCTCAGCCCCACCTCCCTCACTGGGTGTCTGTTGTGGGGAGGGGAGGTAAAGGATTCCCCACTCCTCCACTTGCAGCTGCTGGAATGGCCTTGGGTCAGCCATAGCTCTGGCAGAGGTTGTCCTTGAAAGGGCAGCTTCGGGGAGAGCCCTCTCAGCCCCACCCGCCTCACAGAGTGTCTGTTGTGGGGGAGGAAGGGAAAGGAGATTGAAGGCCGCTCTGAGACTCTGTCCTTGGAAGGGCAGCTGCTGTGAGAGCCCTCTCAGCCCCACCCACCTCACCGGGTGTCTGTTGTGGGGGAGGAAGAAGAAGGAGATCATCATCTTAATCACCACCTTCTCTTTCTCCTCCTCCTTCTCCTCCTGCTCAGCTGACCTGCCTCTTTCCTGAAAGGGAGGCAAAAGCGTGACCTCTTCCCTACATAGCAGAGGTTGCTTTATTGCCCTGTTCAGCTCAGATTATACAGAGAGTGCTTACAATGTGGAATTTGCTCCCAGAGGGTATAGTGGTGGCCACAGGCATAGATGGCTTTGAAAGGAGATGAAACAGATTTGTGAAGGAGAGGTTCATCAAACTACAAGGCTTGGCATTAATCCCCTGAATCCCAGAGCTAGGAGGCAGAGTGAAGGGAAGGCCGCAACCTCTCTGCCCTGTTTTTGGACATCCAGAAGAACTTGGTGGTTACTGTATAGGACAGGAGGCTGGACTAGGTGGACCCTCACTGGTCTGACCCAGCAGGGCTCTTCTGATGTTTTTCTCAGGGGAGGGCCTCAGCCTCTCTGCCCTGTTGTTGGCCCTCCAGAGGAACTGGCTGGCCCCTGTGTGAGGCAGGAGGCTGGACTAGATGGACCCTCCCTGGTCTGACCCAGCAGGGCTCTTCTGATGTTCTTCTCAGGGGAAGGCCTCAGCCTCTCTGCCCTGTTGTGGGCCCTCCAGAGGAACTGGCTGGCCACTGGGTGAGACAGGAGTCTGGACTAGATGGACCTCCCTGGTCTGATCCAGCAGGGCTCTTCTGATGTTCTTCTCAAGGGAAGGCCTCGGCCTCTCTGCCATGTGGTTGGCCCTCCAAGGTAAATGGCTGGCCACTGTGTGAGACAGGAGGCTGGACTAGATGGGCCCTCACTGGTCTGATCCAGCAGGGCTCTTCTGATGTTCTTCTCAGGGGAAGGCCTCAGCCTCTCTGCCCTGTTGTTGGCCCTCCAGAGGAACTGGTTGGCCCCTGTGTGAGACGGGAGGATGGACTAGATGGACCCTCCCTGGTCTTTCCCAGCAGGGCTCTTCTGATGTTCTTCTCAGGGGAAGGCCTCAGCCTCTCTGCCCTGTTGTTGAACCTCCAGAGGAACTGGTTGGCCACTGTGTGAGACAGGAGGCTGGACTAGATGGACCCTCCCTGGTCTGATCTATCAAGGCCCTCCTGATATTCTCACAACAGAGGGGGTGACCCCCCAGAGGTAGCATCAGGCAGCAGCCTGTGAGGGAGGCGGGTTCAGGGCCCATTTACTCCATGGGCCTGTGTCCCATGGGAAATTCTGCATGACTCCCATTGGCATGGAAACACACGCCCATGCTGGTGTTTGTGTGTGTGTGTGTATCCTCCTTCCTTCTCTTTGAGGCACGCTCTTTTATGAATCAGGATGAATCAGAGTCTGTTCCTCCGGCCAGAAGGGGAGGGTCTTAGGACAGAGCATCCTTTCTCCCCACGCTTGCCCTGCAGCTCCCCACTTTGTGCTCTGCAGGCTCATCCTCTTGTCGTTTCCTCAGGCTTCGTCCTCTCCAGGGGCAATCCTGGGTCTGGGGGGAGGTGGGTTCCTCTCTCTGCCTCAGACGATAGCGGCACGTCTCACTGTCAGACCTGAGTGGATGGATTCAGGTGGGCGGCCGTGTCGGCCTGAAGCAGTAAAACAAAGCAGGAGTCCAGTAGCCCCTTTAAGACCAACCCAGTTTTATTCAGAATGTCAGCTTTTGTGTGCACGCAGACTTCATCAGACAAGGGGATGGCGGTACAGTGAGCCGAGCTACGTATAGCTGGTGGGTAGCGGTTAAGAATGCAAAGTGGTACACCGACTACACCTTGAAAACAAATCAGCCACTTTTCAGGAATTGAGAACAAATCAGCCAGTATCATCATGCCCCTGTATAAATCGATGGTGCGGTCTCATTTGGAATACTGTGTGCAATTCTGGTCACCGCACCTCAAAAAGAATGTTATAGCATTGGAAAAAGTGCAGAAAAGGGCAACTAGAATGATTAAAGGTTTGGAACACTTTCCCTATGAAGAAAGGTTAAAAAGCTTGGGGCTCTTTAGCTTGGAGAAACGTTGACTGCGGGGTGACATGAGAGAGGTTTACAAGATAATGCATGGGATGGAGAAAGTAGAGAAAGAAGGACTTTTCTCCCTTTCACAATACAAGAACTCGTGGGCATTCAATGAAATTGCTGAGCAGTCAGGTTAGAACGAATAAAAGAAAGTCCTTCTTCACCCAAAGGGTGATTAACATGTGGAATTCACTGCCACCGGAGGTGGTGGCGGCTACAAGAATAGACAGCTTCAAGAGGGGGTTAGATAAAAATATGGAGCAGAGGTCCATCAGTGGCTATTAGCACAGTGTGTGTGTGTGTATGTGTGTATAATTTTTTGTGTGTCACAGAGTGTTGGACTTGAGGGGCCATTGACCTGATCCAACAGGGCTTGTCTTATGTTCTTATTTGACACAGAGTGTTGGACTGGAGGGGCCATTGACCTGATCCAACATGGCTTCTCTCATGTTCTTATGTGACACAGAGTGTTGGACTGGAGGGGCCACTGGCCCGATCCAACATGGCTTCTCTTATGTTCTTATGTGACACAGAGTGTTGGACTGGAGGGGCCACTGGCCTGATCCAACATGGCTTCTCTTATGTTCTTATGTGACACAGAGTGTTGGACTGGAGGGGCCATTGACCTGATCCAACATGGTTTCTCTTATGTTCTTATGTGACACAGAGTGTTGGACTGGAGGGGCCACTGGCCCGATCCAACATGGCTTCTCTTATGTTCTTATGTGACACAGAGTGTTGGACTGGAGGGGCCATTGGCCTGATCCAACATGGCTTCTCTTATGTTCTTATGTGACACAGTGTTGAACTGGATGGGCCATTGGCCTGATCCAACAGGGCTTCTCTTATGTTCTTATGTGACACAGAGTTTTGGACTGGATGGGCATTGGCCTGATCCAACAGGGCTTCTCTTATGTTCTTATGTGACACAGAGTGTTGGACTGTTTGGGCCATTAGCCTGATCCAAATTGGCTTCTCTTATGTTCTTATGTGACACAGAGTGTTGGACTGGAGGGGCCAATGGCCTGATCCAACAGGGCTATCTATCTATCTATCTATCTATCTATCTATCTATCTATCTATCTATCTATCTATCTATCTATCTATCTATCTATCTATCTATCTATCATCTATCTATCATCTATCTATCTCCATCCATCTTCCATCTATCCATCTTCCATCTATCCATCTTCCATCATCCGTCTATCATCCACCCACCCACCCACCCACCCACATCTGAAGCTGCCTTCTACTGAATCAGACCCCTCTGGGTCCACCAAAATCAGTCTTCTCTACTCAGACTGGCAGCGGCTCTCCAGGGTCTCAAGATGAGGTTTTTCACGCCTACTTGCCTGGACCCTTTTTAGTTGGAAATGTCGGGGACTGAACCTGGGACCTTCTGCTTCCCAAGCAGATGCTCTACCACTGAAACATCGTCCCTCCCCTAAACTTGCTCTTGACGGCACCAGTGTGGCTTATGGGTTTGCCCCTCCGCTACATGTCCTGCCATCAGTTTATTCTCATGAACTGAACTATTTCCAAAGAGGAAGAACTTCCTGGCAGTTAGAGTGGTTCCTCAGTGGAACAGGCTTCCTCGGGAGGTGGTGGGCAGATAGTGAGAGGGTGGGCAGGGAAGGGAAGCCGGTGCTCTGTTCACTGGCCCTTTCTTATATGCCCATGGAGAGCCAGTTTGGTGTCATAGTTGAGTGCGCGGACTCTTATCTGGGAGAACCGGGTTTGATTCCCCACTCCTCCACTTGCAGCTGCTGGAATGGCCTTGGGGCAGCCATAGCTCTCATAGGAGCTGTCCTTGAAAGGGCAGCTGCTGTAAGAGCTCTCTCAGCCCCACCTACCTCACAGCGTGTCTGTTGCGGGTGGGAGTGGGAAGGTAAAGGAGATTGTGAGCGCTCTGAGATTCAGAGTATAGGGTGGGATATAAATCCAATATCTTTATCCTCACTTTGGGGTCAGGAAGGAGTTTTCCTCTGGGCTAGATTGTCCCAGGTTCATGGAGAGCCAGTCTGGTGTAGTGGTTAAGCGTGTGGACTCTTATCTAGGAGAACCGGGTTTGATTCCCCACTCCTCCACTTGCACCTGCTTGGAATGGTCTTGGGTCAGCCACAGCTCTGGCAGAGGTGGTCCTTGAAAGGGCAGCTGCTGTGAGAGTCCTCTCAGCCCCACCTAGATTACAGGGTGTCTGTTGTGGGGGAGGAAGGGAAAGGAGATTGTAGGCCGCTCTGAGCCTCTGTCCTTGAAAGGGCAGCTTCTGGGAGAGCTCTCTCAGCCCCGCCTACCTCACAGGGTGTCTGTTGTGGGGGAGGAAGGGAAAGGAGATTGTGACCCACTCTGAGACTCTTCAAAGTGGAGAGTGGGATATAAATCCAATATCTTCTTCTGCCTCACAGAGTGTCTGTTGTGGGGGGGTGGGGGAAGGTAAAGGAGATTGTGAGCCACTCTGAAACTCTTCAGAGTGGAGGGCGAGATACAAATCCAATATCTTCATATACCTCACAGGGTGTCTGTTGAGGTGGGGGAGGAAGAGAAAGGAGATTGTGAGCCACTCTGAGACTCTTGGGAGTGGAGGGCGGGATATAAATCCAGTATCTTCATCTACCACACAGGGTGTCTGTTGTGGGGGAGGAAGGGAAAGGAGATTGTGAGCCGCTCTAAGACTCTTTGGAGTGGAGGGCGGGATGTAAATCCAATATCTTCATCTACCTCACAGGGTGTCTGTTGTGGGGGAGGAAGGGAAAGGAGGTTGTGAGCCGCTCTGAGACTCTTCGGAGTGGAGGGCGGGATATAAATCCAATATCTTCATCTACCTCACAGGGTGTCTGTTGTGGGGGAGGAAGGGAAAGGAGATTGTGAGCTGCTCTGAGACTCTTCGGAGTGGAGGGCGGGATTTAAATCCAATATCTTCATCTACCTCACAGGGTGTCTGTTGTGGGGGAGGAAGGGAAAGGAGATTGTGAGCCGCTCTGAGACTCTTCGGAGTGGAGGGCGGGATATAAATCCAATATCTTCATCTACCTCACAGGGTGTCTGTTGTGGGGGAGGAAGGGAAAGGAGGTTGTGAGCCGCTCTGAGACTCTTCGGAGTGGAGGGCGGGATATAAATCCAATATCTTCATCTACCTCACAGGGTGTCTGTTGGGGGGGGAGGTAAAGGGGATTGTGAGCCGCTCTGAGACTCTTCGGAGTGGAGGGCGGGATATAAATCCAATATCTTTATCTACCTCCCAGGGTGTCTGTTGTGGGGGAGGAAGGGAAAGGAGGTTGTGAGCTGCTCTGAGACTCTTCGGAGTGGAGGGCGGGATATATTTTTATTTTTTTTATTTTTTATTTATTTATTTATTTTATTTAGGATTTATATCCCGCCCTTCCCACGAATGGCTCAGGGCCATTCATCTACCTCACAGGGTGTCTGTTGTGTGGGAGGAAGAGAAAGGAGATTGTGAGCAGCTTTGAGACTCAGATTTGAAGTGGAGGGCAGGATATAAATCCAATACCTTCATCTACCTCACAGGGTGTCTGTTGTGGGGGAGGAAGGGAAAGGAGATTGTGAGCCGCTCTGAGACTCTTTGGAGTGGAGGGCGGGATATAAATCCAATATCTTCTTCTACCTCACAGGGTGTCTGTTGTGGGGGAGGAAGGGAAAGGATATTGTGAGCCGCTCTGAGACTCTTTGGAGTGGAGGGCGGGATATAAATCCAATATCTTCATCTACCTCACAGGGTGTCTGTTGTGGGGGAGGAAGGGAAAGGAGATTGTGAGCTGCTCTGAGACTCTTCGGAGTGGAGGGCGGGATATAAATCCAATATCTTCATCTACCTCACAGGGTGTCTGTTGTGGGGGGGAAGGGAAAGGAGATTGTGAGCCGCTCTGAGACTCTTCGGAGTGGAGGGCGGGATATAAATCCAATATCTTCATCTACCTCACAGGGTGTCTGTTGTGGGGGGGAAGGGAAAGGAGATTGTGAGCCGCTCTGAGACTCTTCGGAGTGGAGGGCGGGATATAAATCCAATATCTTCATCTACCTCACAGGGTGTCTGTTGTGGGGGGGAAGGGAAAGGAGATTGTGAGCCGCTCTGAGACTCTTCGGAGTGGAGGGCGGGATATAAATCCAATATCTTCATCTACCTCACAGGGTGTCTGTTGTGGGGGAGGAAGGGAAAGGAGATTGTGAGCCGCTCTGAGACTCTTCGGAGTGGAGGGCGGGATATAAATCCAATATCTTCATCTACCTCACAGGGTGTCTGTTGTGGGGGAGGAAGGGAAAGGAGATTGTGAGCCGCTCTGAGACTCTTCGGAGTGGAGGGCGGGATATAAGTCCAATATCTTCATCTACCTCACAGGGTGTCTGTTGTGGGGGGGAAGGGAAAGGAGATTGTGAGCCGCTCTGAGACTCTTCGGAGTGGAGGGCGGGATATAAGTGCAATATCTTCATCTACCTCACAGGGTGTCTGTTGTGGGGGGGAAGGGAAAGGAGATTGTGAGCCGCTCTGAGACTCTTCGGAGTGGAGGGCGGGATATAAGTGCAATATCTTCATCTACCTCACAGGGTGTCTGTTGTGGGGGGGAAGGGAAAGGAGATTGTGAGCCGCTCTGAGACTCTTCGGAGTGGAGGGCGGGATATAAGTGCAATATCTTCTTTTTCTTCTTCTAGGTTTATTTTGCCTTCCTCTGGCCATAGAGCAGTGAGCACCAGGGGAGTGAGGGCTACATAGCTGAGAATTTCCTGCATTGTGCAGGGGGTGGACTAGATGACCCTTGGGGTACCTTCCGGCTCTGTGTTTCTGCGCAGGCCTTATTTTTGTGCTTTTGAGGCAAGACCATCCGCCGTTACCATTTCCACGCCGGCAAACGCTTCGCCCACCGTTGCGTTGATGTTGTATAACAGGAGAAACAACTGTCATTCGGCACTGAGCAGATTGGTCCGTTTAATGGCTGCATTTATAGGAAGTGAGAAGATGCAGATTAAAAATAGCTGTTCTTTTCGTGTGGTGTGGTGTGCTGCATTCTCACATGTTTCAAAAGCCGCTTTCTTTGGTAGCTTTTATAACCGGGGGTGGGGCGAAGGGGGGAAGAAGGGGCTCCTGAAAGACAAACTAAGTTTTTATTCCAGTATCAGCTTTGGGAGCCAACTAGAATAAAATTGTTGTTGATTTCTGAGGGCTGTCAGACTTTGGGCGCAGGACTAGAGTCCAGACAGCATAGTGTCCAGATCTTGTGAATAGTATCGCTTTACTTTGCTCTGGTAAGACCTCACCTGGAGTATTGTGTTCAGTTTTGGGCACCACATTTTAGATAAGCTGGAACGGGTCCAGAGGAGGGTGACGAAGACGGTGAGGGGTGTGGAGACCAAGTCCTATGAAGAAAGGTTGAAGGAGCCGGGGATGTTTAGCCTGGAGAGGAGGCGGCTGAGAGGTGATACGACCACCATCTTCAAGTACTTGAAGGGCTGTCCTATAGACGATGGTGTGGAATTGTTTTGGTCTGGAGACCAAGTCCTATGAGGAAAGGTTGAAGGAGCTGGGGATGTTTAGCCTGGAGAGGAGGCAGCTGAGAGGTGATAGGATCACCATCTTCAAGTACTTGAAGGGCTGTCATATAGAAGATGGGGTGGAATTGTTTTCTGTGGTCCCAGAAGGTAGGACCAGAACCAATGGGTTGAAATTAAATCAAGACTGGCTAGACGCCCAAGACTTAAGATTCTATGGTGTGAATTTCTATCTCCTTCTTCCTGTATTTTATATTATAATATCATTTATATTGGAAACGTAACCTTAAGTAGACATTCTAAGGAGACTTACAGTCACTGAAACATACTACTTCGATGCTGATGATTTAATGTAAAGAGATAATAACATGTGATAATATTTGTATCTTAAGAAAGTATGCAACATGCCGATTAGATTATTATTTGTAACTCCATTTTTCTATTTCCCTTTTACCCATTCCTTTTAACTCTCTAGAAGACCAATATTTTTTTTTCAAATCGAAATTAAATCAAAAGAGTTTCCGGCTCAACATTAGGAAGAACTTCCTGACCATTAGAGCGGTTCCTCAGTGGAACAGGCTTCCTCAGGAGGTGGTGGGCTCTCCTTCCTTGGAGGTTTTTAAACAGAGGTTAGTTGGCCATCTGACAGCAATGAGGATCCTGTGAATTTAGGGGGAGGTATTTGTGAGTTTCCTGCATTGTGCAGGGGGTTGGACTAGATGACCCTGGGGGGTCCCTTCCAACTCTACGATTCTCCTTCCTTGGAGGTTTTTCAACAGAGGCTAGACGGCCATCTGACAGCAATGAGGATCCTGTGAATTTAGGGGGAGGTGCTTGTGAGTTTCCTGCATTGTGCACGAGGTTGGACTAGATGACCCTGGAGGTCCCTTTCAACTCTAGGATTCTAGGATTCTTCAGGAGGTGGTGGGCTCTCCTTCCTTGGAGGTTTTTCAACAGAGGGTAGATGGCCATCTGACAGCAATGCAGATCCTGTGAATTTAGGGGGAGGTGTTTGTGAGTTTCCTGCATTGTGCAGGGGATTGGACGAGATGACCCTGGAGGTCCCTTCCAGCTCTATGATTCTGATAGAGCAGTTCCTCAGTGGAACAGGCTTCCTCCTTGGGAGGTGGTGGGCTCTCCTTCCTTGGAGGTTTTTAAGCAGAGGCTAGATGGCCATCTGACAGCAATGCAGATCCTGTGAATTTAGGGGGAGGTGCTTGTGAGTTTCCTGCATTGTGCAGGGGGTTGGACTAGATGACCCTGGAGGTCCCTTCCAGCTCTATGATTCTGATAGAGCAGTTCCTCAGTGGAACAGGCTTATTCCTTGGGAGGTGGTGGGCTCTCCTTCCTTGGATGTTTTTCAACAGAGGCTAGATGGCCATCTGACAGAAATGCAGATCCTGTGAATTTAGGGGGAGGTGTTTGTGAGTTTCCTGCATTGTGCAGATGACCCTGGAGGTCCCTTCCAACTCTATGATTCTATGACTAGGTTTGCCAGGTTCAATTCAAGAAATATCCTGGTTGGAGCCAGGAGACTTTAGGGGTGGAGCCAGGAGCAAGGGTGTGACAAGCAGGACTGAACTCCAAGTGAAGTTCTGGCCATCACATTTAAAGGGACTGCACACCTTTTAAATCCTTTCCCTCCATTGGAAAGAATGAAGGATAGGGTCATCATCTTTGGGGGCTCATAGAATTGAGCCCTGGTCCAATCCTTTTTGAAACCAAGTAAACCGGTAAACTAGTCACTTGGTTGTGTGTGAAAGTGGGAATCTTGCCATGCTGTGGATCAGTTTTTGAAGCTAGTTAAAGCTTATAGTGAAACGAGGGAGAATAAAGTGCGACCTCATCGCTGTGCTGTGTAAATAGGGTTGCCAAGTCCAATTAAAGAAAAACCTGGGGACTTTGGGGGTGGAGCCAGGAACAAGGGTGTGACAAGCATAATTGAACTCCAAGGGAGTTCCGGCCATCCCATTTAAAGGGACAGCACACCTTTTTAAATGCCTTTCTTCCCTAGGAAATAATTAAGGATAGGGGCACCATCTTTTGGGGCTCATAGAATTGGACCCTCTGGTCCAATCGTTTTGAAACTTGGGGGGGGGGGTATTTTGGGGAGAGGCACTAGATGCTATACTGAAAATTTGGTGCCTCTACCTCAAAAAATAGCCCCCCCAGAACCCCCAATACCCATGGATCAATTTCCTATTATTCCTATGGGAATCGTTCTCCATAGGGAATAATAGAGTGCCCAGAAGACATTTCCCTCCACCTCCCACGCTTTCTAAAGGGGGAGAGGGCCTCCAAACCAGGGGATCCCCTGCCCCCTCCCTCTCTCTCACACACAAATACTTACTAGATCTTCTTCCTGCAGAACTTTACTTGCTGTGAAAACGAAAGCAAAAGAAAGGGAGGGACCTTTCTCCATGGAAACTATTACTGACCCTTTCCAATGAAGCCCTTCCTGTTTCCTGCGCAGCCTTAAAGGGGCACACATTTTACAAACCGATCAGTTTGCATGTTCTTTTCTCTCACTGGCCCAGAGCGAGTGGAGCCAAAATTTGCGCCGTTCCCCCCCCCCCCGCTTCCGGATTTTTGGAGAGCGGGGGGGAAGCCGCAAATTCGGGGGTCCCCCGCCAAGGCAGGGGGGGGGTTGGGAAGCCTATGTGTAAAGAACACTTTGTTGTAATATACAACGTCATCTGGATTCCTCAGGAGCAGCTTGGAACTGAGGATCCTCAAGAAACTGAAGGACCCCGTATCATCAAATGGACATTTATTTGTAACTTCAAACATCAAATTTCAGTCCTCTTGTATTAGTGCTATAAGAGCCCCGCGGTGCAGAGTCTTAAAGCTGCAGTACTGCAGTCGTAAGCTCTGCTCACGACCTGAGTTCGTTCCCTGGCGGAAGCTGGGTTTTCAGGTAGCCGGCTCGAGGTTGACTCAGCCTTCCATCCTTCCGAGGTCGGTCAAAGGAGTCCCCAGCTTGCTGGGGGGAAAGTGTAGATGACTGGAAACGGCACACCGCCCCGTAAAAAGTCTGCCGTGAAAATGTTGTGAAAGCAACATCACCCCAGAGTCGGAAACGACTGGTGCTTGCACAGGGGACCTTTCCTTTCCTATCTACACTGAAGGAGCCCTGTGGCGCAGAGTGGTATAGCTGCAGTACTGCAGTCGGAGCCCTCTGCTCACGACCTGAGTTTGATCCCGGTGGAAGACGGTTCAGGTAGCCGGCTCGAGGTTGACTCAGCCTTCCATCCTTCCGAGGTTGTTCAAAGGAGTCCCCAGCTTGCTGGGGGGGAGGTGTAGATGACTAGGGAAGGCAATGGCAAACCAGCCCGTAAAAAGTCTGCCGTGAAAACGTTGTGAAAGCAATGTCACCCCAGAGTCGGAAACGCCTGGTGCTTGCACAGGGGACCTTTCCTTTCCTGTATTAGTGCTATTGGGTGTTCTGTTGTCAGGGTATGATTATAGAACAGGTGTGGCCAAACTGTGGCTCTTTCACACATATTGTGGGACTCTTGAAGCCCGCACTGTACTGCTGGCTAGTTTGGAGAAGACATTTGTCTCTCAATCACTCCTCCAAGACAATCCAGGCAGTGGCTTAGAGAGCACATTTAAAGTTGCTTTCTTTCCACCTCCCCCCTCATCCATTTTTCTTCCTTGTGGCACTGAAACATCTGACATTCGTATCTTGTGGCTCTCAGACATCTGACGTTGATTCCATGCGGCACTTACGTGAAGCCAGTTTGGCCACCCCTGTTATAGAGTGTTTCGTACGAGAGGTAGAACTATATACTTTTTGCTTATTTGTTCTCTTAACTTGTATTCATCTGGAGGCTGGATCTCACAGAAGCCTTGGGTTCTCCTTGAGTCACCCTCTGCTGTGGTTCTGTTTGGTTTCACCGCCTCCAGGTGGTGGCTGGAAATCTCCTGGGGTTACAACAGGTGAGCTCACCTGCAGAAAATGATCACTCAATGCACAGCAGCCAAGAAGGTCAGAGCGCCTGCTCCGGCTGCAACGCCACTGAGGATGTTCTCCGCAGCTGAGAACGAAACATCTGGAAGGAAAACTTTCTCCAGTAGAACACGGCACTTGAGCCCGAAAGATTCTACAAACCCTAATGATGTTACCAGCCGTGAAAACCTGAAATCTTTGAGAAAATGATCTCTTTGGAAGACTGACTCTGTGATTCTATTGAAGTCCCCCCCCCCCCCATGGAATCCGGCCCTCCATGCTCTCCTTCTAAAACCCCCCAAATCTCCAGGTATTTTCCAGCCTTGACTTGGCAACCCCACTCTCTCTCTCTTGGAGGATCAGACGTTGGCTAGGCACTAGGCAGGCCTCGACTTGCGCCATACTTGTAGATCTGTATGCAATATCACCAAATCACCTTCAGGCCCCATTGAGTGTTCATTCTTGTTCTTTCTCTCTGGTGCAAAGGAACGAAGAGACAGCCTCTGAAGCGCCTCCGTCGCTTGGGGAGGCGGACAGCCCAGAACAAGGTTTTAAGGATTCCGCTCAGAATTTTGCTCCCCCTTCTGCGTCCTCCTCGGAGGAAGCAAACCCAATTCCAGCCACCTTAACTCAGCTGTGCCTTCCCCCTCTCCCCGCCCCAGCGGAGTCCAAAGAATTCTCTGTTTCTCTCTTCTCTGTCTCAGTGGTTGGTGTTTTTCTGGCTGGCCCCATTTCTGTTTGGCGTGGGGCCCGCCTGAGAATTCCCAGCAGTAAATTTCCACTGGAGCTTCTGATCTTCCACCCAGAAAGGAAACCCCAACATTTTACTGTTCTAGAGTCTCTCCTATTTGCTTCTAATGAGGGCGAAGAGTTCAGCTTAGACGACATCCCCCTCCACATAGTCGGGGAAGACCATGTAAATCCACCCCCTGTTTGCCTCTCAGTTTGATATGGTTAGCAGCAGGCCTTGAATTCCTGCCGAGGTTGGTCAAATGAGTCCCCAGCTTGCTGGGGGGAAAGTGGAGATGACTGGGGAAGGCAACGGCAAACCACCCCGTAAAAAGTGTGCTGTGAAAGCAACGTCACCCCAGAGTCGGAAACAATTGGCGCTTGCACAGGGGACTAAAAAAAAGGTAAAGGTCGTCCCCTGTGCAAGCACCAGTCGTTTCCGACTCTGGGGTGACGTTGCATCATGATGTTTTCATGGCAGACTTTTTACAGGGTGGTTTGCCCTTGCTTTCCCCAGTCCTCTACACCCCCCCCCCCCAGCAAGTTGGGTACTCATTTGACTGACCTCAGAAGGATGGAAGGTTGAGTCAACCTGGAGCCGGCTACCTGAACCAGCTTCCGCTGGGATCGAACTCAGGTCGTGAGCAGAGAGTTGCGACTGCAGTACTGCGGCTTTACCACTCTGCACCACGGGGCTTTTAAGGTAAAGGTAGTCCCCTGTGCAAGCACCAGTCGTTTCCGACTCTGGGGCGATGTTGCTTTCACAACGTTTTCATGGAAGATGTTTTACGGGGTGCTTTGCCATTGCCTTCCCCAGCCGTCTACGCTTCCCCCCCCAGCAAGCTGGGGACTCATTTTACCAACCTCAGAAGGATGGAAGGCTGAGTCAACCTGGAGCTGGCTACCTGAACCCAGCCTCCGCCGGGATCGAACTCAGGTCGTGAGCAGAGGGCTCCGACTGCAGTACTGCAGCTCTACCGCTCTGCGCCATGGGGCTCTTACAGGGGGACTACCTTTACCTTTTGTATAGCCTTCAGCATTATCAATACTTGTATATTTCATGCCCAACTGGGAACTGGCAGGCGTGTCCTGGGACTCTCAAAGCAGACTGTTTTCTTCCTGGCGTTTCCTTCCCCCATGTGAAGGAGGGGGCTTCCTGGGTTCCCTTCTTGCTGCTTCCCAACTTTTTGGGAGAGCTGCAAAGCAAAAACAGGAGGTTTCGCATTCGTTTCTCCCCAGCGTTGCCAGTTCCAGGCTGGAGGTGTTGGGAGGGGGGCTGAGGAACAGTGGCAGACTGGCCAGTGTGCAGGGCTGTCAAGCATGCAGGTTCAATGACGAGTCGAAGTTGATACAAAGACTACTTTTATTGATAGACCGATACTTTGGCGTAACAGGTTCTTGAGAGTAATGCTGCCAATACGTTGGTACTATACTTTTAAGGATTACTTCAAAAGGATTCCAAGGGATGGGGGTTGTGGGGTAGCATTCACACATAAACTATCATAAATGTCTACGTTCCCATAGTGTTATCAGGACTTCGTCCTTGCTTTCCCCAGATGTCCTGTACTCCCTTACAGGAATGTACGGGAAGGTGCTGATTACTTGGTTTCAGTTCTCACTACTTCTATTTGTAAGCCATAAAGCAAGACGGGGGAAGGGAAAGAATAACAAGCTAGCAAAGTTGGATCCTCCATGATACTTCACAGACCAGGTTTAGGCAGGACCCTGAAACAATCAATTATCAGTGGAATTTCACCATGCTTGACAAGGGTCGGTGCTGGACTTCCCAACGCCCTAGGTGAATCACCCACTAGCGCGCCCCCCCCCCTATTAAAAATATAGGGGAATTGAAGAGCGCCAAACTTGAAACTTTTCACATCTTTAATTTACTGGTTTTTAAATTTAATTTTTCCCAAAAAAATGTGATGTTATAAAGAAAATGGTGCGAATAAGTGCTTGCCGGCCGTGTCAGGAAGGAGGGTGGCAGGATAGGATGAGGTGGGAGGGCAAGTCACACATCGGGGAGAGGGAGGTGGCTTGGCTTTGTTGTGGGCAGCTTTTATTTATTTTTATTCTTTTAATTTAATTTTTATTTTATTTATTCGATTTATATCCCCCCCCTCCCCACCAAGGCGGGCTCAGGGCGGCTTACAACATAGAATTCAAAACAATAAAGTTAATAAATATTAAAAATACATTGAATAATTTACAACAGTTAAAACAAGAAAGCAAGAAAACGATCTAACAGTTCGGTGCTATTCTCACAACCATTCCTTCGCAGCTTTTAAATACCAGCCAGTTATATGCCAACCGGAAGAAGAGGACCGTCTTACAGGCCTTGCGGAACTGCCCAAGGTTCCGCAAGGCCCTCACCTCCTCCGGTAGCTGGTTCTACCAGCAGGGGGCTGTGATTGAAAAGGCCCTATCTCTGGTTGACTTCAGAAGGGCCTCCTTCGGCCCAGGGATTACTAGCAGGTTTTGGGAACCAGATCTAAGCACTCTCTGGGGAACATGTGGGGAGAGACGGTCCCTAAGGTAGGCAGGTTCTAGACCATATAAGGCTTTAAAGGTGATAACCAGCACCTTCTAACGAACCCGGTATATTATTGGCAGCCAGTGCAGTCCCCGAAGCCCCGGCTGAATGTGCTCCCACCTGGGGAGCCCTAATAACAGCCGGGCAGCGGCATTCTGCTGGTGATGGAAGAGGACAAGGGGGCAGCGGTCAAGAGCCAGAATCATGCATCAGGGAGGGGGCACCCAGTGGCGACACCCTAGGTCACGCGGCGCCCTAGGCGACTGCCTACTGTGTCTGCTCCCACGCACAGGCCCTGCCAGTGTGTTAGCTTGCCCGAAGGCAAGTGGGCCCTCTTAAACGTTAGACAATATGTTAAAATCGTTAATGACCTTTTAGTAGCTTGAAAATATATTAGAAGTTCCAGTATTATTACTGTAATGCAACTAAAATTTACGTTAGAACAAAGTAGGAGCCAAGTTCACCTTTAAGACCAACGAAGTTTTATTCAGAACGTAAGTTTTCGTGTGCTCCAAGCATACTTCATCAGACGAGGGATCAGGTATGGTGAGCAGAGCTACATATAGCTGGTAGGCAGTTCTTTAGAATGCAAAATGGTACAAATTTAAGATCCCAAATGTGAGGCTCTCCAAAGGGATCTGCTGAGTCTGGGTGAGTGGGCGTCAGCGTGGCAGATGAGGTTCAATGTGGCCGAGTGCAAAGTAATGCACATTGGGGCCAAGAATCCCAGCTACAAATACAAGTTGATGGGGTGTGAACTGGCAGAGACTGACCAAGAGAGAGATCTTGGGTTCGTGGTAGAGAACTCAGTGAAAATGTCAAGACAGTGTGCGTTTTCAATAAAAAAGGCCAACGCCATGCTGGGGATTATTAGGAAGGGAATTGAAAACAAATCAGCCAGTATCATAATGCCCCTGTATAAATCGATGGCGTGGTCTCATTTGGAGTACTGTGTGCAATTCTGGTCACCGCACCTCAAAAAGGATATTATAGCATTGGAAAAAGTGCAGAAAAGGGCAACTAGAATGATTAAAGGTTTGGAACACTTTCCCTATGAAGAAAGGTTAAAACTCTTAGGGCTCTTTAGCTTGGAGAAATGTCGACTGCGGGGTGACATGAGAGAGGTTTACAAGATTATGCATGGGATGGAGAAAGTAGAGAAAGAAGTCCTTTTCTCCCTTTCTCACAATATAAGAACTCATGGGCATTCATTGAAATTGCTGAGCAGTCAGGTTAGAACGGATAAAAGGAAGTCCTTCTTCACCCAAAAGGTGACTAACATGTGGAATTCACTGCCACAGGAGGTGGTGGCGGCTACAAGCATTGCCAGCTTCAAGAGGGAATCGGATAAAAATATGGAGCAGAGGTCCATCAGTGGCTATTAGCCACAGTATGTGTGTGTGTGTGTGTGTGTGTGTATTTTTTGGCTACTGTGTTGGACTGGAGGGGCCATTGGCCTGATCCAACATGGCTTCTCTTATGTTCTTAACGACAGAATAGTAAAATTAACAAATTGAGCAAGCGTTTGATCTGGGTTGCATGAGCATGCGAAAACAATAAAGCAGTAATATGTCAAAATTTCTAGGGTTGAATTTAGGGTTGCCAGCCTCTAGTTGGGACAAGAAATCAAAGGTATGAAGAAAAGCCGTTCCCCTCCCTCCCAGGGGGCGGGGATGAGTCTCGCCCCACCACCTGCCAGCAATGGTGGGGAAAACTTGAAAAGACTTGGAAAGTTATACAGGAAAATTTGGAGGAGGCAAAAAGGGACTACAAAGCTCAATTCGACAAAAAACACAGCCCGGGGTGGGATTTCAAAGAGGGAGAGACTGTATTCTTATCCATGAAAAACCTTCCGTTGCCACAAACCTCCCGGAAATTAGCATACAAGTTCCTGGGACCCTTTAAAATCAAACGAGTAATCAACAAAGTGACAGTAGAACTGGAACTACCCAAACTGATTAGTAAAGTGCACCCTGTTTTCCATTGCAGTCTTATCTGTCGGGATCCGGGTGGTTCGAGGTGGCACCCTCGGAGCCCGGAACCAGCACCCACCTTAGTGAAGGGACAGAAACACCACGAAGTGAAGGAAATCCTCGATGCTAAAATCCAGAGGGAAGTCCTGCACTTCCTAGTCTGCTGGCGTTACTTTCCTCCGAGCTGTGATGAATGGGTGAAATCATCTGATCTAAATGCACCACAATTACTTAAGCAATTTTACCTACTGCACCCAGACAAACCCCGAGCAAGAGCTTAGGGGGGGCAGTATGTCAGACTATGTTTCATTGAAGTTATATTTGATTCCTGAATTTGTTATTTACTGCTTACTAACCTGAATGCTTAATAGACCTATGCTACTAATCCAAATGCCTTGCATAGTAACAAGGGGGGGGGGGGGTGAGAATGGATGTTACCAAAGTTCCAAAGGCCAGCGAGGCCTTTGAAGTGCAGAGTGTTCAGCTAACTTCCCAGGCACCTCCTGAGCAGAGCAAGGACATCACCAGCAGGGGGATGTAACCATCAACTATGAGAGATAAGCGGGCGTGTGAAAGTGTTACTTGCAGAGACAGTCTGTAGTTTATTATGGGAAATAGTTTAAAGCCCAAATCCTTTGAAGTGTATTCATAAATGCCAATGGTTCAAGCTGCTTGTTATCAGTTCCAATGAATCCATGCTAAGAGTAACACTGTAGTTATCAATAAATGCAACTTAGTTTTTAACAAAGACAAATCTGATCATTTTGAAACTTCAATGAACCCTTTGCTGACAGGCCTTTCCTTTCCTTTCCCCATGTACATCCCCAGTGACCCTGTTCCATGCCCGGAAGATGGTAAAAAAAAAATCCAGGATCCCTTGTAAAACTGCCCTGGAGAACCATAGCTGCCTGACCCCAAAGTGACAATCAATATTTCCCTGGACGTTTAAGAAAGGGCTGTGAGAACTAAGCCCTGATTCAGCCCTTCCTTCCTTCCTTCCTTCCTTCCTTCCTTCCTTCCTTCCTTCCTTCCTTCCTTCCTTCCTTCCTTCCTTCCTTCCTTCCTTCCTTCCTTCCTTCCTTCCTTCCTTCCTTCCTTCCTTCCTTCCTTCCTTCCTTCTCATGATCTACCTAATTCACAGGATCAGCATTGCTGATTTATTGCTGTGAATTCTTCAGGGTGTGAGCTTTCGTGTGCACGCACAGATCCTCAGGTCCAGTGAAATGGAATTAAAGAGGGGATCGGATAAACACGTGGAGCAGCTTCAAGAGGGGATTGGTTCTTCATCTTCTGAATCAGTGGCATCTGAGAGAGAACTGCAGAAACGGTGACGCCAAAGCACAGCTACCAAGCAGAAGTCTTCTCCTTTTCCGTTAGATAGTGGCGTAGGGAAGAGGAAGGACACAAGTTGTTGCACAAGCTGTGGGTTTCTCCCCCCTCCACCCCGACCCAGCTTCGGTTAAACTGGGATATTTCTGTGTGGGCATATATAAATAGATGTCGACACTGTTCTATCTCCGTCCGTTCCGGGCTGTATTTATATCTGGTGGATTAAGGGTGGATTTTAACGGCTAAATCAGCATTTAGTCAACCTTGTTTGCATCTACAAAAGGAAGCGCCTTCCTCCTTTAAGTTTCAGAGCACCAGAGGAAGTTTAAGTTTCTTTCCCACCTCCAGTTTATTCTCTTTATTGATAAGGGCCCAGCATGGCTCACATAGTTCTCCTCTGTTTTATCCTTACAACGACCCTGTGAGATGGTGTCAGGTTCCTTACTGTTTTCTGAATCTCTTGGATGTAGCCTGTGGCATGTTTGAGTAGAATGCTTAGACTACCTAAGAAGGTCGGACCAGAACCAACGGGTTGAAATGAAATCAAGAGAGTTTCCAGCTCAACATGAGGAAGAACTTCCTGACCATTAGAGCAATTCCTCAGTGGAACAGGCTTCCTCCTTGGGAGGTGGTGAGCTCTCCTTCCTTGGAGGCTTTTCAACAGAGGCTCAATGGCCATCTGACAGCAATGAGGATCCTGTGAATTGAGGGGGAGGTGTTTGTGAGTTTCCTGCATTGTGCAGGGGGTTGGACTAGATGATCCTGGAGATCCCTTCCAACTCTAGGATTCTTTGTTTAGCCTGGAGAGCAGGTGACTGAGAGGTGATAGGATCACCATCTTCAAGTCCTTGAAGGGCTGTCATATAGAGGATGGTGTGGAATTGTTTTCTGTGACCCCAGAAGGTCAGACCAGAACCAAGGGGATGAAATTAAATCAAAAGAGTTTCCGGCTCAACATGAGGAAGAACTTCCTGACCGTTAGAGCGCTTCCTCAGTGGAACAGGTTTCCTCCTTGGGAGGTGGTGGGCTCTCCTTCCTTGGAGGTTTTTCAACAGAGGCTAGATGGCCATCTGACAGCAATGAAGATCCTGTGAATTTAGGGGGAGGCGTTTGTGAGTTTCCTGCATTGTGCAGGTGGTTGGACTAGATGAACCTGGAGGTCCCTTGCAACTCGGGCAGTGGTGGGCTCTCCTTCCTTGGAGGCTTTTCAAGAGAGGCTAGATGGCCATCTGACAGCAATGCTGATCCCGTGAATTTAGGGGGAGGCGTTTGTGAGTTTCCTGCATTGTACAACCTTTCCAAAGCTTTCGATACCGTTAGCAGGAAAGGCCTGTGGCAAATCTTGGAACGTTTAGGATGTCCCCCAAGGTTCCTCAGCATGATCATCCAGCTACACGAAGACCAGCGAGGCCAAGTCAGACACTGCAACGACCTCTCGGAGCCCTTCCCAATAGGCACAGGTGTAAAGCAAGGCTGTGTTCTCGCGCCAACTCTCTTTACGATCTTCTTTAGCATGGTGCTTCAAAGAGCCGCAGTAGATCTAGATGATGATGATGGTGTCTACATCCGCTATCGCACCGATGGCAGCCTGTTCAACCTGAGGCGACTAAAGGCCCACTCCAAGACAATGGAAAAACTCATCCGAGAGCTACTGTTTGCTGATGATGCTGCACTCGTCTCCCACTCGGTATCAGCTCTGCAGCATATGACGTCCTGCTTTGCAGAGGCTGCCAAGCTATTCGGCCTAGAAGTTAGTCTGAAGAAGACAGAAGTTCTCCACCAGCCTGCACCCCAGGAAGATTATCACCCTCCCTGCATCACTGTGGGTGAATCAGTACTGAAGACAGTCCAGCAGTTCAGCTACCTGGGGTGCATCATCTCCTCAGATGCCAAGATCGACAAGGAGATTGACCTCATGCTGGCAAAGGCAAACCGTGCATTTGGCCGACTGTACAAAAGAGTGTGGAGCAACAAGCATCTGAAAAAAGGCACAAAGATCAATGTTTACAAAGTGGTTGTGATGACAACCCTCATCTACGGCTCCGAATCGTGGGTTTTATACCGTCATCACCTGCGACTCCTTGAGCGCTTTCATCAGCGCTGCCTTCGCACCATCCTCAACATCCACTGGAGTGACTTTGTGACCAACACTGAAGTTCTCAAGCGGGCGGAGGTTACCAGCATTGAGGCACTGCTGTTGAAGATGCAGCTGCGCTGGGCAGGGCATATTTCTAGGATGGAAAACCACCGCCTTCCCAAGATTGCCCTGTATGGCGAACTCTCCACCGGCCATCGAAATAGAGGGGCACCAAAGAAGAGGTACAAGGACTCCTTGAAGAAATCCCTTGGCACCTGTCGCATCAACCATCACCAGTGGTCTGACCTAGCCTCAGATCGCAAAGCATGGAGGCACACCATCCTCCAGGCTGTCTCTTCCTTTGAGAACGCACGCATAGCTGGTCTTGAGGACAAAAGGAGATTGAGGAAGAATCGCACTGCTACAGCACCAACCCTAAATCAGACTTTTCCCTGCAGCCACTGTGGCCGGACCTGCCTGTCCCGCATTGGTCTTGTCAGCCACCAGCGAGCCTGCAGCAGACGTGGACTATTGCACCCTTCTTAAATCTTCGTTCGCGAAGGCAAGCCGAGAGAGAGAGAGAGACAAGGGGTTGGACTAGATGACCCTGGAGGTCCCTTCCAGCTATGTGATTCTATGATTCTGACTATAGCAGAAACGAAAGTTATCCCACCTGCCTCCTAGGTGCTGGGAACCTACTTGGTTCCAGGGTCATAACTCTCTGCCCGGGATATTTTGTATAAACCTTGGTAGAGAGAGAGAGAGTGTGTGCGCATGTGTGTGATTTGTAGCCACTAGATTTGAACTGTCTCCACCCCCTAAATTAAGGCACGCTGCTACGACCCTTGTAAGAGTGTATAACCTGAGCCTGTGTTACTTTGTGTCACTCTAGACACTGACTGTCTATCAGTGTCAATAAGAACATAAGAGAAGCCATGTTAGATTAGGCCAATGGCCCCTCCAGTCCAACACTCTGTGTCACATAAGAACATAAGAGAAGACATGTTGGATCAGGCCAATGGCCCATCCAGTCCAACACTCTGTGTCACATAAGAACATAAGTGAAGCCCTGTTGGATCAGGCCAGTGGCCCCTCCAGTCCAACACTCTGTGTCACATAAGAACCTAAGAGAAGACATGTTGGATCAGGCCAATGGCCCATCCAGTCCAACACTCTGTGTCACACGGTGGCAAATTTTTATACACACACACACACACCCACTGTGGCTAACAGCCACTGATGGACCTCTGCTCCATATTTTTATCTAAACCCCTCTTGAAGGTGGCTATGCTTGTGGCCGCCACCACCTCCTGTGGCAGTGAATTCGACATGTTAATCACCCTTTGAGTGAAGTACCTCCTTTTGTCTGTTTTAACCTGTCTGCTCAGCAATTTCATCGAATGCCCACAAGTTCTTATATTGTGAGAAAGAGAGAAAAGTCTTTCTTTCTCTAATTTCTCCATACCGTGCATTATCTTGTAAACCTCTATCCTGTCACCCCGCAGTCGACGTTTCTCCAAGCTAAAGAGTCCCAAGTGTTTCAACCTTTCTTCATAGGGAAAGTGTTCCAGCCCTTACAATGTATCCCGCCTTACAATAAACACTTCTCCACACCTATGGAGAATCATCTTTATTGAAGGAATTTGGGAACATGAGAGGTGGGTTCGGCTGAGAGCGAGTGACTGGCCTGAGGTCACTCAGCAAGCTCCTGTGAGAATTCAAACCTGGATCTGTGCGTCTGGGCCGAGGTCACCCAACAAGCTTTCCTTGGCATAGTGGGGACTTGAACCTGGGTTTCCCAGATCCTCATCTGACCCTTTCAATACTGCACCATTGCTGGCTTCAAGGAGCTGCTCTGTTCTGATTAGGCTTCCTGAAGGGAAGGAGGAAGGCCCAAGAGCAGGGACTCACCCAGAGATACGACAGGCAGCCTCTTCTGTGGGCATGCGGTCCTACTGCATCTCTGCAGTGATGGGACAGAGTGCCTGACCTCTGCAGGGGCTGGTTGGGCGCAGGAAATGCAAGCATGAAGGGAAATGCAGCGTCCTCTCTGGATGGATGCTTGGGGGGTGGTTTTTGCAGAACTTCCGGGTAGGTTTGTGACCCAGCTCATTAACGATGACTGCAGGGCAAACTCACCAGCTTCTCTGCACCTTTCGCTGGCTCTTTCCTTCCAGATCTGGTCACTTTTTTATTTTTTGGCAAATCATTAAAAGCGGGCCATAAAGCAGAAGTCTGCTGACGTCCCGGTCTTCCTGCTGAACACTCATCAAGTTGCAAAAGAGACTCTGCATGACATTTCTTTTTTAATATTTTCTCTCTCAAGTTCCTCATCTGTGGTTTCGGCAGACGGAAAAGTCCTGTAAGTAGAAACTCCCTCGCTGCGACGCTCTGAATTCTGGTGCCGAGGGGACATGGATCGACCAGCTCCGAACAGCCGCTGCAGAGGCCGCAGGGGAAGCTGAAAGGTGAGTTCGGCCGATTCGGCCCACCTGGTTTGTTCTGTCTCCCGGTTTTTGGTTCTGTTTTGGTGGGGGCTAAAGGCGGGGGAGAGCAGGCCGTTGAGGGTGCGCCGAGAGCCAGTCTGGTGTAGTGGCTAAGTGCACAGACTCTTATCTGGGAGAACCGGGTTTGATGCTCCACTCCTCCACTTGCACCTTCTGGAACGGCCTTGGGTCAGCCGGAGCTTTCGTAGGCGCTGTCCTTGAAAGGGCAGCTTCTGTTGGAGCCCTCTCAGCCCCACCCACCTCACAGGGTGTCTGTTGTGAGGAAGGAAGGAGAGGTAAAGAAGATTGTGACCGCTCTGAGATTCAGAGTATAGGGCGGGATATAAATCCAATATCATCGTCGTCGTCATCTTCTTCTACCTCTTCTTTCTCTTCCTCCTCCTCTTCCTCCTCTTTCTCTTCCTCCTCCTCCTCTTCCTCCTCCTCCTCTTCCTTCTCCTCCTCTTCCTCCTGCTTCTCCTCCTCTGGTGGCTGGTTCGAAGCAGCAGCTTTGAGCTGCTTGCTTTGGATGCCTAAATTGCCATCAGGTCACTGCTGACTTTTGGTGACCCCAAATGCGGTATTCAGGACAAAAAGAGAAACAGTGTCGGTTTGCCATTGATCGACCTGCCTGTTCCCTGAGTTGGACCTGGACTTCCTTAGGGGTCCCCCACCCATGTACGAATTGGGGCTCTTCAGCTTGGAGAAACATCGACTGCGGGGTAACATGATAGAGGCTTACAAGATTACGCATGGGATGGAGAAAGTAGAGAAAGAAGTCTTTTTCTCCCTTTCTCACAATACAAGAACTCGTGGGCATTCCATGAAATTGCTGAGCAGTTGGGTTAGAATGGATAAGAGGAAGTCCTTCTTCACCCAAAGGGTGATTAACAGGTGGAATTCACTGCCACAGGAGGTGGTGGTGGCTACAAGCATAGTCAGCTTCAAGAGGGGATTGGATAAACATCTGGAGCAGAGGTCCGTCAGTGGCTTTTAGCCACAGCGTATAGATGGAACTCTCTGTCTGGGGCAAGTGATGCTCCGTAGTCTTGGTGTTTGGGGGGGGCACAGTGTGAAGGCTTCTAGTGTCCTGGCCCTACTGATGGGCTTCCTGATGGCACCTGGGTTTTTTGGCCACTGTGTGACAAAGAGTGTTGGACTGGATGGGTCATTGGCCTGATCCAACATGGCTTCTCTTATGTTCTTATGTCTGAGGCAAGTGATGCTCTGTATTCTTGGTGCTAGGGAGGGGCAACAGTGGGAGGGCTTCTGGTGTCCTGGCCCCACTGATGGGCCTCCTGATGGCACCTGGGTTTGTTGGCCACTGTGTGACACAGAGTGTTGGACTGGATGGACTGGGAGAACCAGGTTTGATTCCCCACTCCTCCACTTGCAGCTGCTGGAATGGCCTTGGGTCAGCCAGTGCTCTCTTATCTGGGAGAACCGGGTTTGATTCCCCCCTCCTCCACTTGCAGCTGCTGGAATGGCCTTGGGTCAGCCATAGCTCTCTTATCTGGGAGAACCGGGTTTGATTCCCCACTCCTCCACTTGCAGATGCTGGAATGGTCTTGGGTCAGCCAGTGCTCTCTTATCTGGGAGAACCGGGTTTGATTCCCCACTCCTCCACTTGCAGCTGCTGGAATGGCCTTGGGTCAGCCATAGCTCTCTTATCTGGGAGAACCGGGTTTGATTCCCCCCTCCTCCACTTGCAGATGCTGGAATGGCCTTGGGTCAGCCAGTGCTCTCTTATCTGGGAGAACCGGGTTTGATTCCCCACTCCTCCACTTGCAGCTGCTGGAATGGCCTTGGGTCAGCCAGAGCTCTCTTCTCTGGGAGAACCGGGTTTGATTCCCCACTCCTCCACTTGCAGCTGCTGGAATGGCCTTGGGTCAGCCAGAGCTCTCTTCTCTGGGAGAACCGGGTTTGATTCCCCACTCCTCCACTCGCAGCTGCTGGAATGGCCTTGGGTCAGCCAGAGCTCTCTTATCTGGGAGAACCAGGTTTGATTCCCCACTCCTCCACTTGCATCTGCTGGAATGGCCTTGGGTCAGCCATAGCTCTCTTATCTGGGAGAACCGGGTTTGATTCCCCACTCCTCCACTTGCAGCTGCTGGAATGGCCTTGGGTCAGCCATAGCTCTCTTATCTGGGAGAACCGGGTTTGATTCCCCACTCCTCCACTTGCAGCTGCTGGAATGGCCTTGGGTCAGCCATAGCTCTCTTATCTGGGAGAACCGGGTTTGATTCCCCACTCCTCCCCTTGCACCTGCTGGAATGGCCTTGGGTCAGCCATAGCTTTCGTAGGAGCTGTCCTTGAAAGGGCAGCTGCTGGGAGAGCCCTCTCAGCCCCACCCACCTCACCTTTGGAGGCCCTCTCCCCGCTTCAGGGTGATCAGAAATTAGTTGGGGGGAGGGAAATCTCTGCTGGGCGCTCCGTTATTCCCTGTGCAGTCCGATTCCCATAGGGCAGAATGGAGAATTAATCAATGGGTATCTGGGCTCTGGGGAGGCTGTTTGTTGAGATAGTGGCGCCAAATTCGCAGGATAGCATGCAATGACGCTCCTCGAAACTCCCTCCAAGTTTCAAAAAGATTGGACCATGGTGCCTAATTCTATGAGCCCCCAAAGAAAGTGCCCCTATTCATTATGTCCAATGGAAGGAAGGCATTTAAAAGGTGTGCGGTCCCTTGAAATGTGACGGCCAGAACTCCCTTTGGAGGTCAACGGTGCTTGTCACAACCTTGTTCCTGGCTCCACCCCCAAACTCTCCTGGCTCCACCCCCAGTCTCCTGGCTCCACCCCAAACTCTCCTGGCTCCACCCCCAGTCTTCTGGCTTCACCCCCAATGTATCCTGGCTCCACCCCAGTCTCCACCCCCAAACTCTCCTGTCTCCACCCCCAAACTCTCCTGGCTCCACCCCCAAAGCCGCCAGATATGTCTTGCATTGGACCTGGCAACCCTAATGAGAAACTCAGTTGGTTTTGCTGGTTCCTCTGAAGGGGCCTCAGTAGCAGATTACTGTCTTTGTTGAAATTGCTGTTGTGTGTTTGTGCTGTGGGTGTGTTGTCACTCTCCCCTTGCTGTATCTATTGGGGGCGGCTGCAGCTTGGATTTCTCGCTTGGACCATCTGGCATCTTTCAGCACCTTGCGGCAGTCTGGATTGCGTGGGCTGATCCATGGAGAGCTGTTGTTAGGCAGTGGTCCTTTTGGGTTTTGGCAGCTTCCCGAGGCACCTGGGAGAGATGCAGCCACTTGTATGCAGCCACCCATCCTTCATTTATTAAAGGCACAGGCCAACTAGGTTGTGATCTGGACTTGGCAGCTTTAGCTCAGGTGGCCATCTGGCCTCGGTTTAACAACCTCCAAGGAAAGAGAGCCCACCACCTCCCGAGGAGGAAGCCTGTTCCACTGAGGAACCGCTCTATCAGAATCATAGAATCATAGAGTTGGAAGGGACCTCCAGGGTCATCTAGTCCAATCCCCCGCACAGTGCAGGAAACTCACAAACACTTCTCCCTAAATTCACAGGATTTTCATTGCTGTCAGATGGCCATCCAGCCTCTGTTGAAGAACCTCCAAAGGAGAATCATAGAGTTGGAAGGGACCTCCAGGGTCATCTAGTCCAATCCCCTGCACAGTGCAGGGAACTCACAAACACTTCTCCCTAAATTAACAGGATTTTCATTGCGTCAGATGGCCATCTAGCCTCTGTTGAAAAACCTCCAAGGAAGGAGAGCCCAAAGAAGGAAGGAAGGAATAGAATAATACAGTTGGAAGGGACGTTTAGGGTCATCTAGTCCAAACCCCTGCACAGTGCAGGAAACTCGCAAACACCTCCCCCTAAATTCACAGGATCTTCATTGCTGTCAGATGGCCATCCAGCCTCTGTTGAAAAGCTTCCAAGGAAGGAGAGCCCACCACCTCCCGAGGAGGAAGCCTGTTCCACTGAGGAACCGCTCTAACGGTCAGGAATCCTAGAGCTGGAAGAGATCTCCAGGGTCATCTAGTCCAACCCCCTGCACAATGCAGGAGACTCACAAACACCTCCCCCTAAAGTCACAGGATCTTCATTGCTCTAGCCTCTGTTGAAAAACCTCCAAGGAAGGAAGGAAGGAAGGAAGGAAGGAAGGAAGGAAGGAAGGAAGGAAGGAAGGAAGGAAGGAATAGAATAATAGAGTTGGAAGGGACCGCTAGGGTCATCTAGTCCAACCCCCTGCACAATGCAGGAGACTCACAAACAACTCCCCCTAAATTCACAGGATCTTCATTGTTGTCAGATGGCCATCCAGCCTCTGTTGAAAACCCCCAAAGAAGGAGAGCCCACCACCTCCCCAGGAAGCCTGTTCCACTGAGGAATCGCTCTAACAGTTAGGAAGTTCTTCCTAATGTTGAGCCGGAAACTCTTTTGATTTAATTTCAACCCATTGGTTCTGGTCCTACCTTCTGGGGCCACAGAAAACAATTCCACACCATCCTCTATAGGACAGCCCTTCAAGTACCTGAAGATCATAGAATCCTAGAGTTGGAAGGAACCTCCAGGGTCATCTAGTCCAACCCCCTGCACAATGCAGGAAACCCACAAATACCTACCCCAAATTCACAGGATCTTCATCTCTGTCAGGTGGCCATCTGGCCTCTGTTTAAAAATCTCCAAGATAGGAGAGCCCACCACCACCTCCCGAAGAAGCCTGTTCCACTGAGGAACTGCTCTAACTCTCAGGAAGTTCTTCCTCAAGTTGGGCTGGAAACTCTTTTGATTTAATTTCAACCCATTGGTTCTGATCCTGCCTTCTGGGGCCACAGAAAACAATTCCGCACCATCTTCTATAGGACAGCCCTTCAAGTACCTGAAGATCGTAGAATCATAGAGTTGGAAGGGACCACCAGGGTCATCTAGTCCAACACCCTGCACAATGCAGGAAACTCACAAATACCTCCCCCTAAATTCACAGGATCTTCATGCTGTCAGATGGCCATCTAGCCTCTGTTGAAAAACCTCCAAGGAAGGAGAGCCCCCCACCTCCCGAGGAGGAATCCTGTTCCACTGAGGAATTGCTCTAATGGTCAGGAAGTTCTTCCTCATGTTGAGCCGGAAACTCTTTTGATTTAATTTCAATCCATTGGTTCTGGTCCGACCTTCTGGGGCCACAAAAAATTGTACAGCCCTTCAAGTACTTGAAGATCAGGCAAGAGGCGTGTTTGAATTCCAGGAGAATTAATTCTGATTTCAGTCGGACCTGAAAGTGGCCCTGACTTCCTCCTCCCCACGTCATTATATGCTATCCTGCGAATTTGGTGCCTCTATCTCAACAAACAGCCTCCCCAGAGCCCCAGATACCCATGGATCAATTCTCCATTCTACCCTAAGGGAATCGGACTGCACAGGGAATAATGGAGCGCCCAGCAGAGATTTCCCTCCCCCCAACTAATTTCTGATAACCCTGAAGCCTCCAAAGGTGAGGTGGGTGGGGCTGAGAGGGCTCTCCCAGCAGCTGCCCTTTCAAGGACAGCTCCTACGAAAGCTATGGCTGAGGCAGCCCACTCTGTCCATTTCTGCCCCCCCCCCAGACAACCTCAGTGTCTTTCCTTCATTGCTCTGGACTCCTGTTTCGCCCTTGAGAAATGCTTGCAGCCTTTCTTCAACTGCTTAGCAAATCTCTTGCGAAATCCCAGGGAGGGGTGGAATGCGTTTTGCAAGGCTTTGGTGATGCGGACTTTTTTTGCAAAAAGGGGCTCAGAGGTGATCCCTCTCACGGCGGAGGGGAGGAGGCCTGGCGCTTCCCTGGCTGAGTCACTGCTAGACTGTGTGTGCTTAGGGGCCTGAGGATCTCTTGGAATTACATCTGCTCTCCACACCAGACAGGCTAAATCTCTGGGGGAAGGGGCTGCTTTGGAGGGTGGACTCATCGTGGCATTACAGCCCCCTGAGATCCCAAACACTGAACAGACCTCCTCAAGGCTCCACCCCCAAATCTCCAGGAGTTTCCCAATGAGCAGTTGGCAACTCTGGGATGCCAGCTTCCTGGTGGGACTTGGGGGTCCCCCCTGGAATTACAGCTCATCTCCAGATGGTTCTCCTGGAGAAAGTTGCTGGTTTGGAGGGTGGACTCTGGCATTGCATCCGATTGATAGGGATGCCTGCCTCCAGGGGAGACCTGTAGATCCCACCAAATCATTTCCAGACTATAGTTCCCGTGGAGGAAAGGGCTGCTTTGCAGGGTGGACTATAGCCTTGTAGCCCGCTGAGGTTTCTGTCCTCTCCGGGCTCCATCGCCAGATCTCCAGGAGTTTCTCAACCTGGATCTGGCAACCGTACCCCCACCCCCTTCTCCTCCTCCTCCTTCTCCTCCTCCTCCTCTTCCTCCTCCTTCTCCTCCTCTTTCTCCTCCTCCGCCTTCTGTTCCTCCTGCTTCTCCTCCTTCTCCTCCTCCTTCTCCTCCTCTTTCTCCTCCTTCCCTTCCTCCTCCTCCC
>NW_026800446.1:0-40050 GCF_032191835.1 Heteronotia binoei
GTTAAGTTACCCTTCAGGGTTACTTAACCCTTAAAACGCCGGATTATTGGAGACCGTTTTATTGCTTCGGTCCTTCGGAGCACAGGAGACACTCCATCCCCCTAGCCGTGGGCTGCCTTTCACTGTAATGATTCCCATAGGTTTTAATGGAGAATGGAAAAACATCCAAAAATTTTCCCCATCAAGAGTATACCATTCAGTGTGATATCAAAAATCCATCTTACCCAACCCTAAACCAAACCCAATTTTCACCCGAACATAAGTGTGTCCTGGACTCTAACCCTAACCCTAACCCATTCCAATGAATCCCATAGGCTATAATGGAGAACGGAAAGACTTCCAAAAATTTTCCCTATCGACAGTATACCTCTCAGGAAGATAAACTTTCAGGATGACTCAACCCAGAACATGACAGAATTTTGCAGACCGTCGCATTCCTTCGCTCGTGGGCGTCGCAGAAGGGCTGCCTTTCCCGGGAGTGCCAAAAATGCGCCCAGCAGTGGATTCCAATTTTCTCCTGAAATCCAACGTTTTAAGGGTTAAGTTACCCTTCAGGGTTACTTAACCCTTAAAACGCCGGATTATTGGAGACCGTTTTATTGCTTCGGTCCTTCGGAGCGCAGGAGACACTCCATCCCCCTAGCCGTGGGCTGCCTTTCACTGTAATGATTCCCATAGGTTTAATGGAGAATGGAAAAACATCCAAAAATTTTCCCCATCAAGAGTATACCATTCAGTGTGATATCAAAAATACATCTTACCCAACCCTAAACCAAACCCCAATTTTCACCCGAACATAAGTGTGTCCTGGACTCTAACCCTAACCCTAACCCATTCCAATGAATCCCATAGGCTATAATGGAGAACGGAAAGACTTCCAAAATTTTCCCTATCGACAGTATACCTCTCAGGAAGATAAACTTTCAGGATGACTCAACCCAGAACATGACAGAATTTTGCAGACCGTCGCATTCCTTCGCTCGTGGGCGTCGCAGAAGGGCTGCCTTTCCCGGGAGTGCCAAAAATGCGCCCAGCAGTGGATTCCAATTTTCTCCTGAAATCCAACGTTTTAAGGGTTAAGTTACCCTTCAGGGTTACTTAACCCTTAAAACGCCGGATTATTGGAGACCGTTTTATTGCTTCGGTCCTTCGGAGCACAGGAGACACTCAATCCCCTAGCCGTGGGCTGCCTTTCACTGTAATGATTCCCATAGGTTTTAATGGAGAATGGAAAAACATCCAAAAATTTTCCCCATCAAGAGTATACCATTCAGTGTGATATCAAAAATACATCTTACCCAACCCTAAACCAAACCCAATTTTCACCCGAACATAAGTGTGTCCTGGACTCTAACCCTAACCCTAACCCATTCCAATGAATCCCATAGGCTATAATGGAGAACGGAAAGACTTCCAAAAATTTTCCCTATCGATAGTATACCTCTCAGGAAGATAAACTTTCAGGATGACTCAACCCAGAACATGACAGAATTTTGCAGACCGTCGCATTCCTTCGCTCGTGGGCGTCGCAGAAGGGCTGCCTTTCCCGGGAGTGCCAAAAATGCGCCCAGCAGTGGATTCCAATTTTCTCCTGAAATCCAACGTTTAAGGGTTAAGTTACCCTTCAGGGTTACTTAACCCTTAAAACGCCGGATTATTGGAGACCGTTTTATTGCTTCGGTCCTTCGGAGCACAGGAGACACTCAATCCCCCTAGCCGTGGGCTGCCTTTCACTGTAATGATTCCCATAGGTTTTAATGGAGAATGGAAAAACATCCAAAAATTTTCCCCATCAAGAGTATACCATTCAGTGTGATATCAAAAATACATCTTACCCAACCCTAAACCAAACCCCAATTTTCACCCGAACATAAGTGTGTCCTGGACTCTAACCCTAACCCTAACCCATTCCAATGAATCCCATAGGCTATAATGGAGAACGGAAAGACTTCCAAAAATTTTCCCTATCGACAGTATACCTCTCAGGAAGATAAACTTTCAGGATGACTCAACCCAGAACATGACAGAATTTTGCAGACCGTCGCATTCCTTCGCTCGTGGGCGTCGCAGAAGGGCTGCCTTTCCCGGGAGTGCCAAAATGCGCCCAGCAGTGGATTCCAATTTTCTCCTGAAATCCAACGTTTTAAGGGTTAAGTTACCCTTCAGGGTTACTTAACCCTTAAAACGCCGGATTATTGGAGACCGTTTTATTGCTTCGGTCCTTCGGAGCACAGGAGACACTCCATCCCCCTAGCCGTGGGCTGCCTTTCACTGTAATGATTCCCATAGGTTTTAATGGAGAATGGAAAAACATCCAAAAATTTTCCCCATCAAGAGTCTACCATTCAGTGTGATATCAAAAATACATCTTACCCAACCCTAAACCAAACCCCAATTTTCACCCGAACATAAGTGTGTCCTGGACTCTAACCCTAACCCTAACCCATTCCAATGAATCCCATAGGCTATAATGGAGAACGGAAAGACTTCCAAAAATTTTCCCTATCGACAGTATACCTCTCAGGAAGATAAACTTTCAGGATGACTCAACCCAGAACATGACAGAATTTTGCAGACCGTCGCATTCCTTCGCTCGTGGGCGTCGCAGAAGGGCTGCCTTTCCCGGGAGTGCCAAAAATGCGCCCAGCAGTGGATTCCAATTTTCTCCTGAAATCCAACGTTTTAAGGGTTAAGTTACCCTTCAGGGTTACTTAACCCTTAAAACGCCGGATTATTGGAGACCGTTTTATTGCTTCGGTCCTTCGGAGCACAGGAGACACTCCATCCCCCTAGCCGTGGGCTGCCTTTCACTGTAATGATTCCCATAGGTTTTAATGGAGAATGGAAAAACATCCAAAAATCTTCCCCATCAAGAGTATACCATTCAGTGTGATATCAAAAATACATCTTACCCAACCCTAAACCAAACCCCAATTTTCACCCGAACATAAGTGTGTCCTGGACTCTAACCCTAACCCTAACCAATTCCAATGAATCCCATAGGCTATAATGGAGAACGGAAAGACTTCCAAAAATTTTCCCTATCGACAGTATACCTCTCAGGAAGATAAATTTCTGGATGACTCAACCCAGAACATGACAGAATTTTGCAGACCGTCGCATTCCTTCGCTCGTGGGCGTCGCAGAAGGGCTGCCTTTCCCGGGAGTGCCAAAAATGCGCCCAGCAGTGGATTCCAATTTTCTCCTGAAATCCAACGTTTTAAGGGTTAAGTTACCCTTCAGGGTTACTTAACCCTTAAAACGCCGGATTATTGGAGACCGTTTTATTGCTTCGGTCCTTCGGAGCACAGGAGACACTCCATCCCCCTAGCCGTGGGCTGCCTTTCACTGTAATGATTCCCATAGGTTTTAATGGAGAATGGAAAAACATCCAAAAATTTTCCCCATCAAGAGTATACCATTCAGTGTGATATCAAAAATACATCTTACCCAACCCTAAACCAAACCCCAATTTTCACCCGAACATAAGTGTGTCCTGGACTCTAACCCTAACCCTAACCCATTCCAATGAATCCCATAGGCTATAATGGAGAACGGAAAGACTTCCAAAAATTTTCCCTATCGACAGTATACCTCTCAGGAAGATAAATTTTCTGGATGACTCAACCCAGAACATGACAGAATTTTGCAGACCGTCGCATTCCTTCGCTCGTGGGCGTCGCAGAAGGGCTGCCTTTCCCGGGAGTGCCAAAAATGCGCCCAGCAGTGGATTCCAATTTTCTCCTGAAATCCAACGTTTTAAGGGTTAAGTTACCCTTCAGGGTTACTTAACCCTTAAAACGCCGGATTATTGGAGACCGTTTTATTGCTTCGGTCCTTCGGAGCACAGGAGACACTCCATCCCCCTAGCCGTGGGCTGCCTTTCACTGTAATGATTCCCATAGGTTTTAATGGAGAATGGAAAAACATCCAAAAATTTTCCCATCAAGAGTATACCATTCAGTGTGATATCAAAAATACATCTTACCCAACCCTAAACCAAACCCCAATTTTCACCCGAACATAAGTGTGTCCTGGACTCTAACCCTAACCCTAACCCATTCCAATGAATCCCATAGGCTATAATGGAGAACGGAAAGACTTCCAAAAATTTTCCCTATCGACAGTATACCTCTCAGGAAGATAAACTTTCAGGATGACTCAACCCAGAACATGACAGAATTTTGCAGACCGTCGCATTCCTTCGCTCGTGGGCGTCGCAGAAGGGCTGCCTTTCCCGGGAGTGCCAAAAATGCGCCCAGCAGTGGATTCCAATTTTCTCCTGAAATCCAACGTTTTAAGGGTTAAGTTACCCTTCAGGGTTACTTAACCCTTAAAACGCCGGATTATTGGAGACCGTTTTATTGCTTCGGTCCTTCGGAGCACAGGAGACACTCCATCCCCCTAGCCGTGGGCTGCCTTTCACTGTAATGATTCCATAGGTTTTAATGGAGAATGGAAAAACATCCAAAAATCTTCCCCATCAAGAGTATACCATTCAGTGTGATATCAAAAATACATCTTTCCCAACCCTAAACCAAACCCCAATTTTCACCCGAACATAAGTGTGTCCTGGACTCTAACCCTAACCCTAACCCATTCCAATGAACCCCATAGGCTATAATGGAGAACGGAAAGACTTCCAAAAATTTTCCCTATCGACAGTATACCTCTCAGGAAGATAAACTTTCAGGATGACTCAACCCAGAACATGACAGTATTTTGCAGACCGTCGCATTCCTTCGCTCGTGGGCGTCGCAGAAGGGCTGCCTTTCCCGGGAGTGCCAAAAATGCGCCCAGCAGTGGATTCCAATTTTCTCCTGAAATCCAACGTTTTAAGGGTTAAGTTACCCTTCAGGGTTACTTAACCCTTAAAACGCCGGATTATTGGAGACCGTTTTATTGCTTCGGTCCTTCGGAGCACAGGAGACACTCCATCCCCCTAGCCGTGGGCTGCCTTTCACTGTAATGATTCCCATAGGTTTTAATGGAGAATGGAAAAACATCCAAAAATTTTCCCCATCAAGAGTATACCATTCAGTGTGATATCAAAAATACATCTTACCCAACCCTAAACCAAACCCCAATTTTCACCCGAACATAAGTGTGTCCTGGACTCTAACCCTAACCCTAACCCATTCCAATGAACCCCATAGGCTATAATGGAGAACGGAAAGACTTCCAAAAATTTTCCCTATCGACAGTATACCTCTCAGGAAGATAAACTTTCAGGATGACTCAACCCAGAACATGACAGAATTTTGCAGACCGTCGCATTCCTTCGCTCGTGGGCGTCGCAGAAGGGCTGCCTTTCCCGGGAGTGCCAAAAATGCGCCCAGCAGTGGATTCCAATTTTCTCCTGAAATCCAACGTTTTAAGGGTTAAGTTACCCTTCAGGGTTACTTAACCCTTAAAACGCCGGATTATTGGAGACCGTTTTATTGCTTCGGTCCTTCGGAGCACAGGAGACACTCCATCCCCTAGCCGTGGGCTGCCTTTCACTGTAATGATTCCCATAGGTTTTAATGGAGAATGGAAAAACATCCAAAAATTTTCCCCATCAAGAGTATACCATTCAGTGTGATATCAAAAATACATCTTACCCAACCCTAAACCAAACCCCAATTTTCACCCGAACATAAGTGTGTCCTGGACTCTAACCCTAACCCTAACCCATTCCAATGAATCCCATAGGCTATAATGGAGAACGGAAAGACTTCCAGAAATTTTCCCTATCGACAGTATACCTCTCAGGAAGATAAACTTTCAGGATGACTCAACCCAGAACATGACAGAATTTTGCAGACCGTCGCATTCCTTCGCTCGTGGGCGTCGCAGAAGGGCTGCCTTTCCCGGGAGTGCCAAAAATGCGCCCAGCAGTGGATTCCAATTTTCTCCTGAAATCCAACGTTTTAAGGGTTAAGTTACCCTTCAGGGTTACTTAACCCTTAAAACGCCGGATTATTGGAGACCGTTTTATTGCTTCGGTCCTTCGGAGCACAGGAGACACTCCATCCCCCTAGCCGTGGGCTGCCTTTCACTGTAATGATTCCCATAGGTTTTAATGGAGAATGGAAAAACATCCAAAAATCTTCCCCATCAAGAGTATACCATTCAGTGTGATATCAAAAATACATCTTACCCAACCCTAAACCAAACCCCAATTTTCACCCGAACATAAGTGTGTCCTGGACTCTAACCCTAACCCTAACCCATTCCAATGAATCCCATAGGCTATAATGGAGAACGGAAAGACTTCCAAAAATTTTCCCTATCGACAGTATACCTCTCAGGAAGATAAACTTTCAGGATGACTCAACCCAGAACATGACAGAATTTTGCAGACCGTCGCATTCCTTCGCTCGTGGGCGTCGCAGAAGGGCTGCCTTTCCCGGGAGTGCCAAAAATGCGCCCAGCAGTGGATTCCAATTTTCTCCTGAAATCCAACGTTTTAAGGGTTAAGTTACCCTTCAGGGTTACTTAACCCTTAAAACGCCGGATTATTGGAGACCGTTTTATTGCTTCGGTCCTTCGGAGCACAGGAGACACTCCATCCCCCTAGCCGTGGGCTGCCTTTCACTGTAATGATTCCCATAGGTTTTAATGGAGAATGGAAAAACATCCAAAAATTTTCCCCATCAAGAGTATACCATTCAGTGTGATATCAAAAATACATCTTACCCAACCCTAAACCAAACCCCAATTTTCACCCGAACATAAGTGTGTCCTGGACTCTAACCCTAACCCTAACCCATTCCAATGAATCCCATAGGCTATAATGGAGAACGGAAAGACTTCCAAAAATTTTCCCTATCGACAGTATACCTCTCAGGAAGATAAACTTTCAGGATGACTCAACCCAGAACATGACAGAATTTTGCAGACCGTCGCATTCCTTCGCTCGTGGGCGTCGCAGAAGGGCTGCCTTTCCCGGGAGTGCCAAAAATGCGCCCAGCAGTGGATTCCAATTTTCTCCTGAAATCCAACGTTTTAAGGGTTAAGTTACCCTTCAGGGTTACTTAACCCTTAAAACGCCGGATTATTGGAGACCGTTTTATTGCTTCGGTCCTTCGGAGCACAGGAGACACTCCATCCCCCTAGCCGTGGGCTGCCTTTCACTGTAATGATTCCCATAGGTTTTAATGGAGAATGGAAAAACATCCAAAAATCTTCCCCATCAAGAGTATACCATTCAGTGTGATATCAAAAATACATCTTTCCCAACCCTAAACCAAACCCCAATTTTCACCCGAACATAAGTGTGTCCTGGACTCTAACCCTAACCCTAACCCATTCCAATGAACCCCATAGGCTATAATGGAGAACGGAAAGACTTCCAAAAATTTTCCCTATCGACAGTATACCTCTCAGGAAGATAAACTTTCAGGATGACTCAACCCAGAACATGACAGTATTTTGCAGACCGTCGCATTCCTTCGCTCGTGGGCGTCGCAGAAGGGCTGCCTTTCCCGGGAGTGCCAAAAATGCGCCCAGCAGTGGATTCCAATTTTCTCCTGAAATCCAACGTTTTAAGGGTTAAGTTACCCTTCAGGGTTACTTAACCTTAAAACGCCGGATTATTGGAGACCGTTTTATTGCTTCGGTCCTTCGGAGCACAGGAGACACTCCATCCCCCTAGCCGTGGGCTGCCTTTCACTGTAATGATTCCCATAGGTTTTAATGGAGAATGGAAAAACATCCAAAAATTTTCCCCATCAAGAGTATACCATTCAGTGTGATATCAAAAATACATCTTACCCAACCCTAAACCAAACCCCAATTTTCACCCGAACATAAGTGTGTCCTGGACTCTAACCCTAACCCTAACCCATTCCAATGAACCCCATAGGCTATAATGGAGAACGGAAAGACTTCCAAAAATTTTCCCTATCGACAGTATACCTCTCAGGAAGATAAACTTTCAGGATGACTCAACCCAGAACATGACAGAATTTTGCAGACCGTCGCATTCCTTCGCTCGTGGGCGTCGCAGAAGGGCTGCCTTTCCCGGGAGTGCCAAAAATGCGCCCAGCAGTGGATTCCAATTTTCTCCTGAAATCCAACGTTTTAAGGGTTAAGTTACCCTTCAGGGTTACTTAACCCTTAAAACGCCGGATTATTGGAGACCGTTTTATTGCTTCGGTCCTTCGGAGCACAGGAGACACTCCATCCCCCTAGCCGTGGGCTGCCTTTCACTGTAATGATTCCCATAGGTTTTAATGGAGAATGGAAAAACATCCAAAAATCTTCCCCATCAAGAGTATACCATTCAGTGTGATATCAAAAATACATCTTTCCCAACCCTAAACCAAACCCCAATTTTCACCCGAACATAAGTGTGTCCTGGACTCTAACCCTAACCCTAACCCATTCCAATGAACCCCATAGGCTATAATGGAGAACGGAAAGACTTCCAAAAATTTTCCCTATCGACAGTATACCTCTCAGGAAGATAAACTTTCAGGATGACTCAACCCAGAACATGACAGTATTTTGCAGACCGTCGCATTCCTTCGCTCGTGGGCGTCGCAGAAGGGCTGCCTTTCCCGGGAGTGCCAAAAATGCGCCCAGCAGTGGATTCCAATTTTCTCCTGAAATCCAACGTTTTAAGGGTTAAGTTACCCTTCAGGGTTACTTAACCCTTAAAACGCCGGATTATTGGAGACCGTTTTATTGCTTCGGTCCTTCGGAGCACAGGAGACACTCCATCCCCCTAGCCGTGGGCTGCCTTTCACTGTAATGATTCCCATAGGTTTTAATGGAGAATGGAAAAACATCCAAAAATTTTCCCCATCAAGAGTATACCATTCAGTGTGATATCAAAAATACATCTTACCCAACCCTAAACCAAACCCCAATTTTCACCCGAACATAAGTGTGTCCTGGACTCTAACCCTAACCCTAACCCATTCCAATGAACCCATAGGCTATAATGGAGAACGGAAAGACTTCCAAAAATTTTCCCTATCGACAGTATACCTCTCAGGAAGATAAACTTTCAGGATGACTCAACCCAGAACATGACAGAATTTTGCAGACCGTCGCATTCCTTCGCTCGTGGGCGTCGCAGAAGGGCTGCCTTTCCCGGGAGTGCCAAAAATGCGCCCAGCAGTGGATTCCAATTTTCTCCTGAAATCCAACGTTTTAAGGGTTAAGTTACCCTTCAGGGTTACTTAACCCTTAAAACGCCGGATTATTGGAGACCGTTTTATTGCTTCGGTCCTTCGGAGCACAGGAGACACTCCATCCCCCTAGCCGTGGGCTGCCTTTCACTGTAATGATTCCCATAGGTTTTAATGGAGAATGGAAAAACATCCAAAAATCTTCCCCATCAAGAGTATACCATTCAGTGTGATATCAAAAATACATCTTACCCAACCCTAAACCAAACCCCAATTTTCACCCGAACATAAGTGTGTCCTGGACTCTAACCCTAACCCTAACCCATTCCAATGAATCCCATAGGCTATAATGGAGAACGGAAAGACTTCCAAAAATTTTCCCTATCGACAGTATACCTCTCAGGAAGATAAACTTTCAGGATGACTCAACCCAGAACATGACAGAATTTTGCAGACCGTCGCATTCCTTCGCTCGTGGGCGTCGCAGAAGGGCTGCCTTTCCCGGGAGTGCCAAAAATGCGCCCAGCAGTGGATTCCAATTTTCTCCTGAAATCCAACGTTTTAAGGGTTAAGTTACCCTTCAGGGTTACTTAACCCTTAAAACGCCGGATTATTGGAGACCGTTTTATTGCTTCGGTCCTTCGGAGCACAGGAGACACTCCATCCCCCTAGCCGTGGGCTGCCTTTCACTGTAATGATTCCCATAGGTTTTAATGGAGAATGGAAAAACATCCAAAAATTTTCCCCATCAAGAGTATACCATTCAGTGTGATATCAAAAATACATCTTACCCAACCCTAAACCAAACCCCAATTTTCACCCGAACATAAGTGTGTCCTGGACTCTAACCCTAACCCTAACCCATTCCAATGAATCCCATAGGCTATAATGGAGAACGGAAAGACTTCCAAAAATTTTCCCTATCGACAGTATACCTCTCAGGAAGATAAACTTTCAGGATGACTCAACCCAGAACATGACAGAATTTTGCAGACCGTCGCATTCCTTCGCTCGTGGGCGTCGCAGAAGGGCTGCCTTTCCCGGGAGTGCCAAAAATGCGCCCAGCAGTGGATTCCAATTTTCTCCTGAAATCCAACGTTTTAAGGGTTAAGTTACCCTTCAGGGTTACTTAACCCTTAAAACGCCGGATTATTGGAGACCGTTTTATTGCTTCGGTCCTTCGGAGCACAGGAGACACTCCATCCCCCTAGCCGTGGGCTGCCTTTCACTGTAATGATTCCCATAGGGTTTTTAATGGAGAATGGAAAAACATCCAAAAATTTTCCCCATCAAGAGTATACCATTCAGTGTGATATCAAAAATACATCTTACCCAACCCTAAACCAAACCCCAATTTTCACCCGAACATAAGTGTGTCCTGGACTCTAACCCTAACCCTAACCCATTCCAATGAATCCCATAGGCTATAATGGAGAACGGAAAGACTTCCAAAAATTTTCCCTATCGACAGTATACCTCTCAGGAAGATAAACTTTCAGGATGACTCAACCCAGAACATGACAGAATTTTGCAGACCGTCGCATTCCTTCGCTCGTGGGCGTCGCAGAAGGGCTGCCTTTCCCGGGAGTGCCAAAAATGCGCCCAGCAGTGGATTCCAATTTTCTCCTGAAATCCAACGTTTTAAGGGTTAAGTTACCCTTCAGGGTTACTTAACCCTTAAAACGCCGGATTATTGGAGACCGTTTTATTGCTTCGCTCCTTCGGAGCACAGGAGACACTCCATCCCCCTAGCCGTGGGCTGCCTTTCACTGTAATGATTCCCATAGGTTTTAATGGAGAATGGAAAAACATCCAAAAATCTTCCCCATCAAGAGTATACCATTCAGTGTGATATCAAAAATACATCTTACCCAACCCTAAACCAAACCCCAATTTTCACCCGAACATAAGTGTGTCCTGGACTCTATCCCTAACCCTAACCCATTCCAATGAACCCCATAGGCTATAATGGAGAACGGAAAGACTTCCAAAAATTTTCCCTATCGACAGTATACCTCTCAGGAAGATAAACTTTCAGGATGACTCAACCCAGAACATGACAGAATTTTGCAGACCGTCGCATTCCTTCGCTCGTGGGCGTCGCAGAAGGGCTGCCTTTCCCGGGAGTGCCAAAAATGCGCCCAGCAGTGGATTCCAATTTTCTCCTGAAATCCAACGTTTTAAGGGTTAAGTTACCCTTCAGGGTTACTTAACCCTTAAAACGCCGGATTATTGGAGACCGTTTTATTGCTTCGGTCCTTCGGAGCACAGGAGACACTCCATCCCCCTAGCCGTGGGCTGCCTTTCACTGTAATGATTCCCATAGGTTTTAATGGAGAATGGAAAAACATCCAAAAATTTTCCCCATCAAGAGTATACCATTCAGTGTGATATCAAAAATACATCTTACCCAACCCTAAACCAAACCCCAATTTTCACCCGAACATAAGTGTGTCCTGGACTCTAACCCTAACCCTAACCCATTCCAATGAATCCCATAGGCTATAATGGAGAACGGAAAGACTTCCAAAAATTTTCCCTATCGACAGTATACCTCTCAGGAAGATAAACTTTCAGGATGACTCAACCCAGAACATGACAGAATTTTGCAGACCGTCGCATTCCTTCGCTCGTGGGCGTCGCAGAAGGGCTGCCTTTCCCGGGAGTGCCAAAAATGCGCCCAGCAGTGGATTCCAATTTTCTCCTGAAATCCAACGTTTTAAGGGTTAAGTTACCCTTCAGGGTTACTTCACCCTTAAAACGCCGGATTATTGGAGACCGTTTTATTGCTTCGGTCCTTCGGAGCACAGGAGACACTCCATCCCCCTAGCCGTGGGCTGCCTTTCACTGTAATGATTCCCATAGGTTTTAATGGAGAATGGAAAAACATCCAAAAATTTTCCCCATCAAGAGTATACCATTCAGTGTGATATCAAAAATACATCTTACCCAACCCTAAACCAAACCCCAATTTTCACCCGAACATAAGTGTGTCCTGGACTCTATCCCTAACCCTAACCCATTCCAATGAACCCCATAGGCTATAATGGAGAACGGAAAGACTTCCAAAAATTTTCCCTATCGACAGTATACCTCTCAGGAAGATAAACTTTCAGGATGACTCAACCCAGAACATGACAGAATTTTGCAGACCGTCGCATTCCTTCGCTCGTGGGCGTCGCAGAAGGGCTGCCTTTCCCGGGAGTGCCAAAAATGCGCCCAGCAGTGGATTCCAATTTTCTCCTGAAATCCAACGTTTTAAGGGTTAAGTTACCCTTCAGGGTTACTTAACCCTTAAAACGCCGGATTATTGGAGACCGTTTTATTGCTTCGGTCCTTCGGAGCACAGGAGACACTCCATCCCCCTAGCCGTGGGCTGCCTTTCACTGTAATGATTCCCATAGGTTTTAATGGAGAATGGAAAAACATCCAAAAATTTTCCCCATCAAGAGTATACCATTCAGTGTGATATCAAAAATACATCTTACCCAACCCTAAACCAAACCCCAATTTTCACCCGAACATAAGTGTGTCCTGGACTCTAACCCTAACCCTAACCCATTCCAATGAATCCCATAGGCTATAATGGAGAACGGAAAGACTTCCAAAAATTTTCCCTATCGACAGTATACCTCTCAGGAAGATAAACTTTCAGGATGACTCAACCCAGAACATGACAGAATTTTGCAGACCGTCGCATTCCTTCGCTCGTGGGCGTCGCAGAAGGGCTGCCTTTCCCGGGAGTGCCAAAAATGCGCCCAGCAGTGGATTCCAATTTTCTCCTGAAATCCAACGTTTTAAGGGTTAAGTTACCCTTCAGGGTTACTTCACCCTTAAAACGCCGGATTATTGGAGACCGTTTTATTGCTTCGGTCCTTCGGAGCACAGGAGACACTCCATCCCCCTAGCCGTGGGCTGCCTTTCACTGTAATGATTCCCATAGGTTTTAATGGAGAATGGAAAAACATCCAAAAATTTTCCCCATCAAGAGTATACCATTCAGTGTGATATCAAAAATACATCTTACCCAACCCTAAACCAAACCCCAATTTTCACCCGAACATAAGTGTGTCCTGGACTCTAACCCTAACCCTAACCCATTCCAATGAATCCCATAGGCTATAATGGAGAACGGAAAGACTTCCAAAAATTTTCCCTATCGACAGTATACCTCTCAGGAAGATAAACTTTCAGGATGACTCAACCCAGAACATGACAGAATTTTGCAGACCGTCGCATTCCTTCGCTCGTGGGCGTCGCAGAAGGGCTGCCTTTCCCGGGAGTGCCAAAAATGCGCCCAGCAGTGGATTCCAATTTTCTCCTGAAATCCAACGTTTTAAGGGTTAAGTTACCCTTCAGGGTTACTTAACCCTTAAAACGCCGGATTATTGGAGACCGTTTTATTGCTTCGGTCCTTCGGAGCACAGGAGACACTCCATCCCCCTAGCCGTGGGCTGCCTTTCACTGTAATGATTCCCATAGGTTTTAATGGAGAATGGAAAAACATCCAAAAATCTTCCCCATCAAGAGTATACCATTCAGTGTGATATCAAAAATACATCTTACCCAACCCTAAACCAAACCCCAATTTTCACCCGAACATAAGTGTGTCCTGGACTCTAACCCTAACCCTAACCCATTCCAATGAATCCCATAGGCTATAATGGAGAACGGAAAGACTTCCAAAAATTTTCCCTATCGACAGTATACCTCTCAGGAAGATAAATTTTCTGGATGACTCAACCCAGAACATGACAGAATTTTGCAGACCGTCGCATTCCTTCGCTCGTGGGCGTCGCAGAAGGGCTGCCTTTCCCGGGAGTGCCAAAAATGCGCCCAGCAGTGGATTCCAATTTTCTCCTGAAATCCAACGTTTTAAGGGTTAAGTTACCCTTCAGGGTTACTTAACCCTTAAAACGCCGGATTATTGGAGACCGTTTTATTGCTTCGGTCCTTCGGAGCACAGGAGACACTCCATCCCCCTAGCCGTGGGCTGCCTTTCACTGTAATGATTCCCATAGGTTTTAATGGAGAATGGAAAAACATCCAAAAATTTTCCCCATCAAGAGTATACCATTCAGTGTGATATCAAAAATACATCTTACCCAACCCTAAACCAAACCCCAATTTTCACCCGAACATAAGTGTGTCCTGGACTCTAACCCTAACCCTAACCCATTCCAATGAATCCCATAGGCTATAATGGAGAACGGAAAGACTTCCAAAAATTTTCCCTATCGACAGTATACCTCTCAGGAAGATAAACTTTCAGGATGACTCAACCCAGAACATGACAGAATTTTGCAGACCGTCGCATTCCTTCGCTCGTGGGCGTCGCAGAAGGGCTGCCTTTCCCGGGAGTGCCAAAAATGCGCCCAGCAGTGGATTCCAATTTTCTCCTGAAATCCAACGTTTTAAGGGTTAAGTTACCCTTCAGGGTTACTTAACCCTTAAAACGCCGGATTATTGGAGACCGTTTTATTGCTTCGGTCCTTCGGAGCACAGGAGACACTCCATCCCCCTAGCCGTGGGCTGCCTTTCACTGTAATGATTCCCATAGGTTTTAATGGAGAATGGAAAAACATCCAAAAATTTTCCCCATCAAGAGTATACCATTCAGTGTGATATCAAAAATACATCTTACCCAACCCTAAACCAAACCCCAATTTTCACCCGAACATAAGTGTGTCCTGGACTCTAACCCTAACCCTAACCCATTCCAATGAATCCCATAGGCTATAATGGAGAACGGAAAGACTTCCAAAAATTTTCCCTATCGACAGTATACCTCTCAGGAAGATAAACTTTCAGGATGACTCAACCCAGAACATGACAGAATTTTGCAGACCGTCGCATTCCTTCGCTCGTGGGCGTCGCAGAAGGGCTGCCTTTCCCGGGAGTGCCAAAAATGCGCCCAGCAGTGGATTCCAATTTTCTCCTGAAATCCAACGTTTTAAGGGTTAAGTTACCCTTCAGGGTTACTTAACCCTTAAAACGCCGGATTATTGGAGACCGTTTTATTGCTTCGGTCCTTCGGAGCACAGGAGACACTCCATCCCCCTAGCCGTGGGCTGCCTTTCACTGTAATGATTCCCATAGGTTTTAATGGAGAATGGAAAAACATCCAAAAATTTTCCCCATCAAGAGTATACCATTCAGTGTGATATCAAAAATACATCTTACCCAACCCTAAACCAAACCCCAATTTTCACCCGAACATAAGTGTGTCCTGGACTCTAACCCTAACCCTAACCCATTCCAATGAATCCCATAGGCTATAATGGAGAACGGAAAGACTTCCAAAAATTTTCCCTATCGACAGTATACCTCTCAGGAAGATAAAGTTTCAGGATGACTCAACCCAGAACATGACAGAATTTTGCAGACCGTCGCATTCCTTCGCTCGTGGGCGTCGCAGAAGGGCTGCCTTTCCCGGGAGTGCCAAAAATGCGCCCAGCAGTGGATTCCAATTTTCTCCTGAAATCCAACGTTTTAAGGGTTAAGTTACCCTTCAGGGTTACTTAACCCTTAAAACGCCGGATTATTGGAGACCGTTTTATTGCTTCGGTCCTTCGGAGCACAGGAGACACTCCATCCCCCTAGCCGTGGGCTGCCTTTCACTGTAATGATTCCCATAGGTTTTAATGGAGAATGGAAAAACATCCAAAAATTTTCCCCATCAAGAGTATACCATTCAGTGTGATATCAAAAATACATCTTACCCAACCCTAAACCAAACCCCAATTTTCACCCGAACATAAGTGTGTCCTGGACTCTAACCCTAACCCTAACCCATTCCAATGAATCCCATAGGCTATAATGGAGAACGGAAAGACTTCCAAAAATTTTCCCTATCGACAGTATACCTCTCAGGAAGATAAACTTTCAGGATGACTCAACCCAGAACATGACAGAATTTTGCAGACCGTCGCATTCCTTCGCTCGTGGGCGTCGCAGAAGGGCTGCCTTTCCCGGGAGTGCCAAAAATGCGCCCAGCAGTGGATTCCAATTTTCTCCTGAAATCCAACGTTTTAAGAGTTAAGTTACCCTTCAGGGTTACTTAACCCTTAAAACGCCGGATTATTGGAGACCGTTTTATTGCTTCGGTCCTTCGGAGCACAGGAGACACTCCATCCCCCTAGCCGTGGGCTGCCTTTCACTGTAATGATTCCCATAGGGTTTTTTTTTATAATGGAGAATGGAAAAACATCCAAAAATTTTCCCCATCAAGAGTATACCATTCAGTGTGATATCAAAAATACATCTTACCCAACCCTAAACCAAACCCCAATTTTCACCCGAACATAAGTGTGTCCTGGACTCTAACCCTAACCCTAACCCATTCCAATGAATCCCATAGGCTATAATGGAGAACGGAAAGACTTCCAAAAATTTTCCCTATCGACAGTATACCTCTCAGGAAGATAAACTTTCAGGATGACTCAACCCAGAACATGACAGAATTTTGCAGACCGTCGCATTCCTTCGCTCGTGGGCGTCGCAGAAGGGCTGCCTTTCCCGGGAGTGCCAAAAATGCGCCCAGCAGTGGATTCCAATTTTCTCCTGAAATCCAACGTTTTAAGGGTTAAGTTACCCTTCAGGGTTACTTAACCCTTAAAACGCCGGATTATTGGAGACCGTTTTATTGCTTCGGTCCTTCGGAGCACAGGAGACACTCCATCCCCCTAGCCGTGGGCTGCCTTTCACTGTAATGATTCCCATAGGTTTTAATGGAGAATGGAAAAACATCCAAAAATTTTCCCCATCAAGAGTATACCATTCAGTGTGATATCAAAAATACATCTTACCCAACCCTAAACCAAACCCCAATTTTCACCCGAACATAAGTGTGTCCTGGACTCTAACCCTAACCCTAACCCATTCCAATGAATCCCATAGGCTATAATGGAGAACGGAAAGACTTCCAAAAATTTTCCCTATCGACAGTATACCTCTCAGGAAGATAAACTTTCAGGATGACTCAACCCAGAACATGACAGAATTTTGCAGACCGTCGCATTCCTTCGCTCGTGGGCGTCGCAGAAGGGCTGCCTTTCCCGGGAGTGCCAAAAATGCGCCCAGCAGTGGATTCCAATTTTCTCCTGAAATCCAACGTTTTAAGGGTTAAGTTACCCTTCAGGGTTACTTAACCCTTAAAACGCCGGATTATTGGAGACCGTTTTATTGCTTCGGTCCTTCGGAGCACAGGAGACACTCCATCCCCCTAGCCGTGGGCTGCCTTTCACTGTAATGATTCCCATAGGTTTTAATGGAGAATGGAAAAACATCCAAAAATTTTCCCCATCAAGAGTATACCATTCAGTGTGATATCAAAAATACATCTTACCCAACCCTAAACCAAACCCCAATTTTCACCCGAACATAAGTGTGTCCTGGACTCTAACCCTAACCCTAACCCATTCCAATGAATCCCATAGGCTATAATGGAGAACGGAAAGACTTCCAAAAATTTTCCCTATCGACAGTATACCTCTCAGGAAGATAAAGTTTCAGGATGACTCAACCCAGAACATGACAGAATTTTGCAGACCGTCGCATTCCTTCGCTCGTGGGCGTCGCAGAAGGGCTGCCTTTCCCGGGAGTGCCAAAAATGCGCCCAGCAGTGGATTCCAATTTTCTCCTGAAATCCAACGTTTTAAGGGTTAAGTTACCCTTCAGGGTTACTTAACCCTTAAAACGCCGGATTATTGGAGACCGTTTTATTGCTTCGGTCCTTCGGAGCACAGGAGACACTCCATCCCCCTAGCCGTGGGCTGCCTTTCACTGTAATGATTCCCATAGGTTTTAATGGAGAATGGAAAAACATCCAAAAATTTTCCCCATCAAGAGTATACCATTCAGTGTGATATCAAAAATACATCTTACCCAACCCTAAACCAAACCCCAATTTTCACCCGAACATAAGTGTGTCCTGGACTCTAACCCTAACCCTAACCCATTCCAATGAATCCCATAGGCTATAATGGAGAACGGATAGACTTCCAAAAATTTTCCCTATCGACAGTATACCTCTCAGGAAGATAAACTTTCAGGATCACTCAACCCAGAACATGACAGAATTTTGCAGACCGTCGCATTCCTTCGCTCGTGGGCGTCGCAGAAGGGCTGCCTTTCCCGGGAGTGCCAAAAATGCGCCCAGCAGTGGATTCCAATTTTCTCCTGAAATCCAACGTTTTAAGGGTTAAGTTACCCTTCAGGGTTACTTAACCCTTAAAACGCCGGATTATTGGAGACCGTTTTATTGCTTCGCTCCTTCGGAGCACAGGAGACACTCCATCCCCCTAGCCGTGGGCTGCCTTTCACTGTAATGATTCCCATAGGTTTTAATGGAGAATGGAAAAACATCCAAAAATTTTCCCCATCAAGAGTATACCATTCAGTGTGATATCAAAAATACATCTTACCCAACCCTAAACCAAACCCCAATTTTCACCCGAACATAAGTGTGTCCTGGACTCTAACCCTAACCCTAACCCATTCCAATGAATCCCATAGGCTATAATGGAGAACGGAAAGACTTCCAAAAATTTTCCCTATCGACAGTATACCTCTCAGGAAGATAAACTTTCAGGATGACTCAACCCAGAACATGACAGAATTTTGCAGACCGTCGCATTCCTTCGCTCGTGGGCGTCGCAGAAGGGCTGCCTTTCCCGGGAGTGCCAAAAATGCGCCCAGCAGTGGATTCCAATTTTCTCCTGAAATCCAACGTTTTAAGGGTTAAGTTACCCTTCAGGGTTACTTAACCCTTAAAACGCCGGATTATTGGAGACCGTTTTATTGCTTCGGTCCTTCGGAGCACAGGAGACACTCCATCCCCCTAGCCGTGGGCTGCCTTTCACTGTAATGATTCCCATAGGTTTTAATGGAGAATGGAAAAACATCCAAAAATTTTCCCCATCAAGAGTATACCATTCAGTGTGATATCAAAAATACATCTTACCCAACCCTAAACCAAACCCCAATTTTCACCCGAACATAAGTGTGTCCTGGACTCTAACCCTAACCCTAACCCATTCCAATGAATCCCATAGGCTATAATGGAGAACGGAAAGACTTCCAAAAATTTTCCCTATCGACAGTATACCTCTCAGGAAGATAAAGTTTCAGGATGACTCAACCCAGAACATGACAGAATTTTGCAGACCGTCGCATTCCTTCGCTCGTGGGCGTCGCAGAAGGGCTGCCTTTCCCGGGAGTGCCAAAAATGCGCCCAGCAGTGGATTCCAATTTTCTCCTGAAATCCAACGTTTTAAGGGTTAAGTTACCCTTCAGGGTTACTTAACCCTTAAAACGCCGGATTATTGGAGACCGTTTTATTGCTTCGGTCCTTCGGAGCACAGGAGACACTCCATCCCCCTAGCCGTGGGCTGCCTTTCACTGTAATGATTCCCATAGGTTTTAATGGAGAATGGAAAAACATCCAAAAATTTTCCCCATCAAGAGTATACCATTCAGTGTGATATCAAAAATACATCTTACCCAACCCTAAACCAAACCCCAATTTTCACCCGAACATAAGTGTGTCCTGGACTCTAACCCTAACCCTAACCCATTCCAATGAATCCCATAGGCTATAATGGAGAACGGAAAGACTTCCAAAAATTTTCCCTATCGACAGTATACCTCTCAGGAAGATAAACTTTCAGGATGACTCAACCCAGAACATGACAGAATTTTGCAGACCGTCGCATTCCTTCGCTCGTGGGCGTCGCAGAAGGGCTGCCTTTCCCGGGAGTGCCAAAAATGCGCCCAGCAGTGGATTCCAATTTTCTCCTGAAATCCAACGTTTTAAGAGTTAAGTTACCCTTCAGGGTTACTTAACCCTTAAAACGCCGGATTATTGGAGACCGTTTTATTGCTTCGGTCCTTCGGAGCACAGGAGACACTCCATCCCCCTAGCCGTGGGCTGCCTTTCACTGTAATGATTCCCATAGGTTTTAATGGAGAATGGAAAAACATCCAAAAATCTTCCCCATCAAGAGTATACCATTCAGTGTGATATCAAAAATACATCTTACCCAACCCTAAACCAAACCCCAATTTTCACCCGAACATAAGTGTGTCCTGGACTCTAACCCTAACCCTAACCCATTCCAATGAATCCCATAGGCTATAATGGAGAACGGAAAGACTTCCAAAAATTTTCCCTATCGACAGTATACCTCTCAGGAAGATAAACTTTCAGGATGACTCAACCCAGAACATGACAGAATTTTGCAGACCGTCGCATTCCTTCGCTCGTGGGCGTCGCAGAAGGGCTGCCTTTCCCGGGAGTGCCAAAAATGCGCCCAGCAGTGGATTCCAATTTTCTCCTGAAATCCAACGTTTTAAGGGTTAAGTTACCCTTCAGGGTTACTTAACCCTTAAAACGCCGGATTATTGGAGACCGTTTTATTGCTTCGGTCCTTCGGAGCACAGGAGACACTCCATCCCCCTAGCCGTGGGCTGCCTTTCACTGTAATGATTCCCATAGGTTTTAATGGAGAATGGAAAAACATCCAAAAATCTTCCCCATCAAGAGTATACCATTCAGTGTGATATCAAAAATACATCTTACCCAACCCTAAACCAAACCCCAATTTTCACCCGAACATAAGTGTGTCCTGGACTCTAACCCTAACCCTAACCCATTCCAATGAACCCCATAGGCTATAATGGAGAACGGAAAGACTTCCAAAAATTTTCCCTATCGACAGTATACCTCTCAGGAAGATAAAGTTTCAGGATGACTCAACCCAGAACATGACAGAATTTTGCAGACCGTCGCATTCCTTCGCTCGTGGGCGTCGCAGAAGGGCTGCCTTTCCCGGGAGTGCCAAAAATGCGCCCAGCAGTGGATTCCAATTTTCTCCTGAAATCCAACGTTTTAAGGGTTAAGTTACCCTTCAGGGTTACTTAACCCTTAAAACGCCGGATTATTGGAGACCGTTTTATTGCTTCGGTCCTTCGGAGCACAGGAGACACTCCATCCCCCTAGCCGTGGGCTGCCTTTCACTGTAATGATTCCCATAGGTTTTAATGGAGAATGGAAAAACATCCAAAAATTTTCCCCATCAAGAGTATACCATTCAGTGTGATATCAAAAATACATCTTACCCAACCCTAAACCAAACCCCAATTTTCACCCGAACATAAGTGTGTCCTGGACTCTAACCCTAACCCTAACCCATTCCAATGAACCCCATAGGCTATAATGGAGAACGGAAAGACTTCCAAAAATTTTCCCTATCGACAGTATACCTCTCAGGAAGATAAATTTTCTGGATGACTCAACCCAGAACATGACAGAATTTTGCAGACCGTCGCATTCCTTCGCTCGTGGGCGTCGCAGAAGGGCTGCCTTTCCCGGGAGTGCCAAAAATGCGCCCAGCAGTGGATTCCAATTTTCTCCTGAAATCCAACGTTTTAAGGGTTAAGTTACCCTTCAGGGTTACTTAACCCTTAAAACGCCGGATTATTGGAGACCGTTTTATTGCTTCGGTCCTTCGGAGCACAGGAGACACTCCATCCCCCTAGCCGTGGGCTGCCTTTCACTGTAATGATTCCCATAGGTTTTAATGGAGAATGGAAAAACATCCAAAAATTTTCCCCATCAAGAGTATACCATTCAGTGTGATATCAAAAATACATCTTACCCAACCCTAAACCAAACCCCAATTTTCACCCGAACATAAGTGTGTCCTGGACTCTAACCCTAACCCTAACCCATTCCAATGAATCCCATAGGCTATAATGGAGAACGGAAAGACTTCCAGAAATTTTCCCTATCGACAGTATACCTCTCAGGAAGATAAACTTTCAGGATGACTCAACCCAGAACATGACAGAATTTTGCAGACCGTCGCATTCCTTCGCTCGTGGGCGTCGCAGAAGGGCTGCCTTTCCCGGGAGTGCCAAAAATGCGCCCAGCAGTGGATTCCAATTTTCTCCTGAAATCCAACGTTTTAAGGGTTAAGTTACCCTTCAGGGTTACTTAACCCTTAAAACGCCGGATTATTGGAGACCGTTTTATTGCTTCGGTCCTTCGGAGCACAGGAGACACTCCATCCCCCTAGCCGTGGGCTGCCTTTCACTGTAATGATTCCCATAGGTTTTAATGGAGAATGGAAAAACATCCAAAAATCTTCCCCATCAAGAGTATACCATTCAGTGTGATATCAAAAATACATCTTACCCAACCCTAAACCAAACCCCAATTTTCACCCGAACATAAGTGTGTCCTGGACTCTAACCCTAACCCTAACCCATTCCAATGAATCCCATAGGCTATAATGGAGAACGGAAAGACTTCCAAAAATTTTCCCTATCGACAGTATACCTCTCAGGAAGATAAACTTTCAGGATGACTCAACCCAGAACATGACAGAATTTTGCAGACCGTCGCATTCCTTCGCTCGTGGGCGTCGCAGAAGGGCTGCCTTTCCCGGGAGTGCCAAAAATGCGCCCAGCAGTGGATTCCAATTTTCTCCTGAAATCCAACGTTTTAAGGGTTAAGTTACCCTTCAGGGTTACTTAACCCTTAAAACGCCGGATTATTGGAGACCGTTTTATTGCTTCGGTCCTTCGGAGCACAGGAGACACTCAATCCCCCTAGCCGTGGGCTGCCTTTCACTGTAATGATTCCCATAGGTTTTAATGGAGAATGGAAAAACATCCAAAAATTTTCCCCATCAAGAGTATACCATTCAGTGTGATATCAAAAATACATCTTACCCAACCCTAAACCAAACCCCAATTTTCACCCGAACATAAGTGTGTCCTGGACTCTAACCCTAACCCTAACCCATTCCAATGAATCCCATAGGCTATAATGGAGAACGGAAAGACTTCCAAAAATTTTCCCTATCGACAGTATACCTCTCAGGAAGATAAAGTTTCAGGATGACTCAACCCAGAACATGACAGAATTTTGCAGACCGTCGCATTCCTTCGCTCGTGGGCGTCGCAGAAGGGCTGCCTTTCCCGGGAGTGCCAAAAATGCGCCCAGCAGTGGATTCCAATTTTCTCCTGAAATCCAACGTTTTAAGGGTTAAGTTACCCTTCAGGGTTACTTAACCCTTAAAACGCCGGATTATTGGAGACCGTTTTATTGCTTCGGTCCTTCGGAGCACAGGAGACACTCCATCCCCCTAGCCGTGGGCTGCCTTTCACTGTAATGATTCCCATAGGTTTTAATGGAGAATGGAAAAACATCCAAAAATTTTCCCCATCAAGAGTATACCATTCAGTGTGATATCAAAAATACATCTTACCCAACCCTAAACCAAACCCCAATTTTCACCCGAACATAAGTGTGTCCTGGACTCTAACCCTAACCCTAACCCATTCCAATGAATCCCATAGGCTATAATGGAGAACGGAAAGACTTCCAAAAATTTTCCCTATCGACAGTATACCTCTCAGGAAGATAAACTTTCAGGATGACTCAACCCAGAACATGACAGAATTTTGCAGACCGTCGCATTCCTTCGCTCGTGGGCGTCGCAGAAGGGCTGCCTTTCCCGGGAGTGCCAAAAATGCGCCCAGCAGTGGATTCCAATTTTCTCCTGAAATCCAACGTTTTAAGGGTTAAGTTACCCTTCAGGGTTACTTAACCCTTAAAACGCCGGATTATTGGAGACCGTTTTATTGCTTCGCTCCTTCGGAGCACAGGAGACACTCCATCCCCCTAGCCGTGGGCTGCCTTTCACTGTAATGATTCCCATAGGTTTTAATGGAGAATGGAAAAACATCCAAAAATTTTCCCCATCAAGAGTATACCATTCAGTGTGATATCAAAAATACATCTTACCCAACCCTAAACCAAACCCCAATTTTCACCCGAACATAAGTGTGTCCTGGACTCTAACCCTAACCCTAACCCATTCCAATGAATCCCATAGGCTATAATGGAGAACGGAAAGACTTCCAAAAATTTTCCCTATCGACAGTATACCTCTCAGGAAGATAAACTTTCAGGATGACTCAACCCAGAACATGACAGAATTTTGCAGACCGTCGCATTCCTTCGCTCGTGGGCGTCGCAGAAGGGCTGCCTTTCCCGGGAGTGCCAAAAATGCGCCCAGCAGTGGATTCCAATTTTCTCCTGAAATCCAACGTTTTAAGGGTTAAGTTACCCTTCAGGGTTACTTAACCCTTAAAACGCCGGATTATTGGAGACCGTTTTATTGCTTCGGTCCTTCGGAGCACAGGAGACACTCAATCCCCCTAGCCGTGGGCTGCCTTTCACTGTAATGATTCCCATAGGTTTTAATGGAGAATGGAAAAACATCCAAAAATTTTCCCCATCAAGAGTATACCATTCAGTGTGATATCAAAAATACATCTTACCCAACCCTAAACCAAACCCCAATTTTCACCCGAACATAAGTGTGTCCTGGACTCTAACCCTAACCCTAACCCATTCCAATGAATCCCATAGGCTATAATGGAGAACGGAAAGACTTCCAAAAATTTTCCCTATCGACAGTATACCTCTCAGGAAGATAAACTTTCAGGATGACTCAACCCAGAACATGACAGAATTTTGCAGACCGTCGCATTCCTTCGCTCGTGGGCGTCGCAGAAGGGCTGCCTTTCCCGGGAGTGCCAAAAATGCGCCCAGCAGTGGATTCCAATTTTCTCCTGAAATCCAACGTTTTAAGGGTTAAGTTACCCTTCAGGGTTACTTAACCCTTAAAACGCCGGATTATTGGAGACCGTTTTATTGCTTCGGTCCTTCGGAGCACAGGAGACACTCCATCCCCCTAGCCGTGGGCTGCCTTTCACTGTAATGATTCCCATAGGTTTTAATGGAGAATGGAAAAACATCCAAAAATTTTCCCCATCAAGAGTATACCATTCAGTGTGATATCAAAAATACATCTTACCCAACCCTAAACCAAACCCCAATTTTCACCCGAACATAAGTGTGTCCTGGACTCTAACCCTAACCCTAACCCATTCCAATGAATCCCATAGGCTATAATGGAGAACGGAAAGACTTCCAAAAATTTTCCCTATCGACAGTATACCTCTCAGGAAGATAAAGTTTCAGGATGACTCAACCCAGAACATGACAGAATTTTGCAGACCGTCGCATTCCTTCGCTCGTGGGCGTCGCAGAAGGGCTGCCTTTCCCGGGAGTGCCAAAAATGCGCCCAGCAGTGGATTCCAATTTTCTCCTGAAATCCAACGTTTTAAGGGTTAAGTTACCCTTCAGGGTTACTTAACCCTTAAAACGCCGGATTATTGGAGACCGTTTTATTGCTTCGGTCCTTCGGAGCACAGGAGACACTCCATCCCCCTAGCCGTGGGCTGCCTTTCACTGTAATGATTCCCATAGGTTTTAATGGAGAATGGAAAAACATCCAAAAATTTTCCCCATCAAGAGTATACCATTCAGTGTGATATCAAAAATACATCTTACCCAACCCTAAACCAAACCCCAATTTTCACCCGAACATAAGTGTGTCCTGGACTCTAACCCTAACCCTAACCCATTCCAATGAATCCCATAGGCTATAATGGAGAACGGAAAGACTTCCAAAAATTTTCCCTATCGACAGTATACCTCTCAGGAAGATAAACTTTCAGGATGACTCAACCCAGAACATGACAGAATTTTGCAGACCGTCGCATTCCTTCGCTCGTGGGCGTCGCAGAAGGGCTGCCTTTCCCGGGAATGCCAAAAATGCGCCCAGCAGTGGATTCCAATTTTCTCCTGAAATCCAACGTTTTAAGAGTTAAGTTACCCTTCAGGGTTACTTAACCCTTAAAACGCCGGATTATTGGAGACCGTTTTATTGCTTCGGTCCTTCGGAGCACAGGAGACACTCCATCCCCCTAGCCGTGGGCTGCCTTTCACTGTAATGATTCCCATAGGTTTTAATGGAGAATGGAAAAACATCCAAAAATCTTCCCCATCAAGAGTATACCATTCAGTGTGATATCAAAAATACATCTTACCCAACCCTAAACCAAACCCCAATTTTCACCCGAACATAAGTGTGTCCTGGACTCTAACCCTAACCCTAACCCATTCCAATGAATCCCATAGGCTATAATGGAGAACGGAAAGACTTCCAAAAATTTTCCCTATCGACAGTATACCTCTCAGGAAGATAAACTTTCAGGATGACTCAACCCAGAACATGACAGAATTTTGCAGACCGTCGCATTCCTTCGCTCGTGGGCGTCGCAGAAGGGCTGCCTTTCCCGGGAGTGCCAAAAATGCGCCCAGCAGTGGATTCCAATTTTCTCCTGAAATCCAACGTTTTAAGGGTTAAGTTACCCTTCAGGGTTACTTAACCCTTAAAACGCCGGATTATTGGAGACCGTTTTATTGCTTCGGTCCTTCGGAGCACAGGAGACACTCCATCCCCCCTAGCCGTGGGCTGCCTTTCACTGTAATGATTCCCATAGGTTTTAATGGAGAATGGAAAAACATCCAAAAATCTTCCCCATCAAGAGTATACCATTCAGTGTGATATCAAAAATACATCTTACCCAACCCTAAACCAAACCCCAATTTTCACCCGAACATAAGTGTGTCCTGGACTCTAACCCTAACCCTAACCCATTCCAATGAACCCCATAGGCTATAATGGAGAACGGAAAGACTTCCAAAAATTTTCCCTATCGACAGTATACCTCTCAGGAAGATAAACTTTCAGGATGACTCAACCCAGAACATGACAGAATTTTGCAGACCGTCGCATTCCTTCGCTCGTGGGCGTCGCAGAAGGGCTGCCTTTCCCGGGAATGCCAAAAATGCGCCCAGCAGTGGATTCCAATTTTCTCCTGAAATCCAACGTTTTAAAGGGTTAAGTTACCCTTCAGGGTTACTTAACCCTTAAAACGCCGGATTATTGGAGACCGTTTATTGCTTCGGTCCTTCGGAGCACAGGAGACACTCCATCCCCCTAGCCGTGGGCTGCCTTTCACTGTAATGATTCCCATAGGTTTTAATGGAGAATGGAAAAACATCCAAAAATTTTCCCCATCAAGAGTATACCATTCAGTGTGATATCAAAAATACATCTTACCCAACCCTAAACCAAACCCCAATTTTCACCCGAACATAAGTGTGTCCTGGACTCTAACCCTAACCCTAACCCATTCCAATGAACCCCATAGGCTATAATGGAGAACGGAAAGACTTCCAAAAATTTTCCCTATCGACAGTATACCTCTCAGGAAGATAAATTTTCTGGATGACTCAACCCAGAACATGACAGAATTTTGCAGACCGTCGCATTCCTTCGCTCGTGGGCGTCGCAGAAGGGCTGCCTTTCCCGGGAGTGCCAAAAATGCGCCCAGCAGTGGATTCCAATTTTCTCCTGAAATCCAACGTTTTAAGGGTTAAGTTACCCTTCAGGGTTACTTAACCCTTAAAACGCCGGATTATTGGAGACCGTTTTATTGCTTCGGTCCTTCGGAGCACAGGAGACACTCCATCCCCCTAGCCGTGGGCTGCCTTTCACTGTAATGATTCCCATAGGTTTTAATGGAGAATGGAAAAACATCCAAAAATTTTCCCCATCAAGAGTATACCATTCAGTGTGATATCAAAAATACATCTTACCCAACCCTAAACCAAACCCCAATTTTCACCCGAACATAAGTGTGTCCTGGACTCTAACCCTAACCCTAACCCATTCCAATGAATCCCATAGGCTATAATGGAGAACGGAAAGACTTCCAGAAATTTTCCCCTATCGACAGTATACCTCTCAGGAAGATAAACTTTCAGGATGACTCAACCCAGAACATGACAGAATTTTGCAGACCGTCGCATTCCTTCGCTCGTGGGCGTCGCAGAAGGGCTGCCTTTCCCGGGAGTGCCAAAAATGCGCCCAGCAGTGGATTCCAATTTTCTCCTGAAATCCAACGTTTTAAGGGTTAAGTTACCCTTCAGGGTTACTTAACCCTTAAAACGCCGGATTATTGGAGACCGTTTTATTGCTTCGGTCCTTCGGAGCACAGGAGACACTCCATCCCCCTAGCCGTGGGCTGCCTTTCACTGTAATGATTCCCATAGGTTTTAATGGAGAATGGAAAAACATCCAAAAATCTTCCCCATCAAGAGTATACCATTCAGTGTGATATCAAAAATACATCTTACCCAACCCTAAACCAAACCCCAATTTTCACCCGAACATAAGTGTGTCCTGGACTCTAACCCTAACCCTAACCCATTCCAATGAATCCCATAGGCTATAATGGAGAACGGAAAGACTTCCAAAAATTTTCCCTATCGACAGTATACCTCTCAGGAGATAAACTTTCAGGATGACTCAACCCAGAACATGACAGAATTTTGCAGACCGTCGCATTCCTTCGCTCGTGGGCGTCGCAGAAGGGCTGCCTTTCCCGGGAGTGCCAAAAATGCGCCCAGCAGTGGATTCCAATTTTCTCCTGAAATCCAACGTTTTAAGGGTTAAGTTACCCTTCAGGGTTACTTAACCCTTAAAACGCCGGATTATTGGAGACCGTTTTATTGCTTCGGTCCTTCGGAGCACAGGAGACACTCAATCCCCCTAGCCGTGGGCTGCCTTTCACTGTAATGATTCCCATAGGTTTTAATGGAGAATGGAAAAACATCCAAAAATTTTCCCCATCAAGAGTATACCATTCAGTGTGATATCAAAAATACATCTTACCCAACCCTAAACCAAACCCCAATTTTCACCCGAACATAAGTGTGTCCTGGACTCTAACCCTAACCCTAACCCATTCCAATGAATCCCATAGGCTATAATGGAGAACGGAAAGACTTCCAAAAATTTTCCCTATCGACAGTATACCTCTCAGGAAGATAAACTTTCAGGATGACTCAACCCAGAACATGACAGAATTTTGCAGACCGTCGCATTCCTTCGCTCGTGGGCGTCGCAGAAGGGCTGCCTTTCCCGGGAGTGCCAAAAATGCGCCCAGCAGTGGATTCCAATTTTCTCCTGAAATCCAACGTTTTAAGGGTTAAGTTACCCTTCAGGGTTACTTAACCCTTAAAACGCCGGATTTTTGGAGACCGTTTTATTGCTTCGGTCCTTCGGAGCACAGGAGACACTCCATCCCCCTAGCCGTGGGCTGCCTTTCACTGTAATGATTCCCATAGGTTTTAATGGAGAATGGAAAAACATCCAAAAATCTTCCCCATCAAGAGTATACCATTCAGTGTGATATCAAAAATACATCTTACCCAACCCTAAACCAAACCCCAATTTTCACCCGAACATAAGTGTGTCCTGGACTCTAACCCTAACCCTAACCCATTCCAATGAATCCCATAGGCTATAATGGAGAACGGAAAGACTTCCAAAAATTTTCCCTATCGACAGTATACCTCTCAGGAAGATAAACTTTCAGGATGACTCAACCCAGAACATGACAGAATTTTGCAGACCGTCGCATTCCTTCGCTCGTGGGCGTCGCAGAAGGGCTGCCTTTCCCGGGAGTGCCAAAAATGCGCCCAGCAGTGGATTCCAATTTTCTCCTGAAATCCAACGTTTTAAGAGTTAAGTTACCCTTCAGGGTTACTTAACCCTTAAAACGCCGGATTATTGGAGACCGTTTTATTGCTTCGGTCCTTCGGAGCACAGGAGACACTCCATCCCCCTAGCCGTGGGCTGCCTTTCACTGTAATGATTCCCATAGGTTTTAATGGAGAATGGAAAAACATCCAAAAATCTTCCCCATCAAGAGTATACCATTCAGTGTGATATCAAAAATACATCTTACCCAACCCTAAACCAAACCCCAATTTTCACCCGAACATAAGTGTGTCCTGGACTCTAACCCTAACCCTAACCATTCCAATGAATCCCATAGGCTATAATGGAGAACGGAAAGACTTCCAAAAATTTTCCCTATCGACAGTATACCTCTCAGGAAGATAAACTTTCAGGATGACTCAACCCAGAACATGACAGAATTTTGCAGACCGTCGCATTCCTTCGCTCGTGGGCGTCGCAGAAGAGCTGCCTTTCCCGGGAGTGCCAAAAATGCGCCCAGCAGTGGATTCCAATTTTCTCCTGAAATCCAACGTTTTAAGGGTTAAGTTACCCTTCAGGGTTACTTAACCCTTAAAACGCCGGATTATTGGAGACCGTTTTATTGCTTCGGTCCTTCGGAGCACAGGAGACACTCCATCCCCCTAGCCGTGGGCTGCCTTTCACTGTAATGATTCCCATAGGTTTTAATGGAGAATGGAAAAACATCCAAAAATCTTCCCCATCAAGAGTATACCATTCAGTGTGATATCAAAAATACATCTTACCCAACCCTAAACCAAACCCCAATTTTCACCCGAACATAAGTGTGTCCTGGACTCTAACCCTAACCCTAACCCATTCCAATGAACCCCATAGGCTATAATGGAGAACGGAAAGACTTCCAAAAATTTTCCCTATCGACAGTATACCTCTCAGGAAGATAAAGTTTCAGGATGACTCAACCCAGAACATGACAGAATTTTGCAGACCGTCGCATTCCTTCGCTCGTGGGCGTCGCAGAAGGGCTGCCTTTCCCGGGAGTGCCAAAAATGCGCCCAGCAGTGGATTCCAATTTTCTCCTGAAATCCAACGTTTTAAGGGTTAAGTTACCCTTCAGGGTTACTTAACCCTTAAAACGCCGGATTATTGGAGACCGTTTTATTGCTTCGGTCCTTCGGAGCACAGGAGACACTCCATCCCCCTAGCCGTGGGCTGCCTTTCACTGTAATGATTCCCATAGGTTTTAATGGAGAATGGAAAAACATCCAAAAATTTTCCCCATCAAGAGTATACCATTCAGTGTGATATCAAAAATACACCTTACCCAACCCTAAACCAAACCCCAATTTTCACCCGAACATAAGTGTGTCCTGGACTCTAACCCTAACCCTAACCCATTCCAATGAACCCCATAGGCTATAATGGAGAACGGAAAGACTTCCAAAAATTTTCCCTATCGACAGTATACCTCTCAGGAAGATAAATTTTCTGGATGACTCAACCCAGAACATGACAGAATTTTGCAGACCGTCGCATTCCTTCGCTCGTGGGCGTCGCAGAAGGGCTGCCTTTCCCGGGAGTGCCAAAAATGCGCCCAGCAGTGGATTCCAATTTTCTCCTGAAATCCAACGTTTTAAGGGTTAAGTTACCCTTCAGGGTTACTTAACCCTTAAAACGCCGGATTATTGGAGACCGTTTTATTGCTTCGGTCCTTCGGAGCACAGGAGACACTCCATCCCCCTAGCCGTGGGCTGCCTTTCACTGTAATGATTCCCATAGGTTTTAATGGAGAATGGAAAAACATCCAAAAATCTTCCCCATCAAGAGTATACCATTCAGTGTGATATCAAAAATACATCTTACCCAACCCTAAACCAAACCCCAATTTTCACCCGAACATAAGTGTGTCCTGGACTCTAACCCTAACCCTAACCCATTCCAATGAATCCCATAGGCTATAATGGAGAACGGAAAGACTTCCAAAAATTTTCCCTATCGACAGTATACCTCTCAGGAAGATAAACTTTCAGGATGACTCAACCCAGAACATGACAGAATTTTGCAGACCGTCGCATTCCTTCGCTCGTGGGCGTCGCAGAAGGGCTGCCTTTCCCGGGAGTGCCAAAAATGCGCCCAGCAGTGGATTCCAATTTTCTCCTGAAATCCAACGTTTTAAGGGTTAAGTTACCCTTCAGGGTTACTTAACCCTTAAAACGCCGGATTATTGGAGACCGTTTTATTGCTTCGGTCCTTCGGAGCACAGGAGACACTCCATCCCCCTAGCCGTGGGCTGCCTTTCACTGTAATGATTCCCATAGGTTTTAATGGAGAATGGAAAAACATCCAAAAATTTTCCCCATCAAGAGTATACCATTCAGTGTGATATCAAAAATACATCTTACCCAACCCTAAACCAAACCCCAATTTTCACCCGAACATAAGTGTGTCCTGGACTCTAACCCTAACCCTAACCCATTCCAATGAATCCCATAGGCTATAATGGAGAACGGAAAGACTTCCAAAATTTTCCCTATCGACAGTATACCTCTCAGGAAGATAAACTTTCAGGATGACTCAACCCAGAACATGACAGAATTTTGCAGACCGTCGCATTCCTTCGCTCGTGGGCGTCGCAGAAGGGCTGCCTTTCCCGGGAGTGCCAAAAATGCGCCCAGCAGTGGATTCCAATTTTCTCCTGAAATCCAACGTTTTAAGGGTTAAGTTACCCTTCAGGGTTACTTAACCCTTAAAACGCCGGATTATTGGAGACCGTTTTATTGCTTCGGTCCTTCGGAGCACAGGAGACACTCCATCCCCCTAGCCGTGGGCTGCCTTTCACTGTAATGATTCCCATAGGTTTTAATGGAGAATGGAAAAACATCCAAAAATTTTCCCCATCAAGAGTATACCATTCAGTGTGATATCAAAAATACATCTTACCCAACCCTAAACCAAACCCCAATTTTCACCCGAACATAAGTGTGTCCTGGACTCTAACCCTAACCCTAACCCATTCCAATGAATCCCATAGGCTATAATGGAGAACGGAAAGACTTCCAGAAATTTTCCCTATCGACAGTATACCTCTCAGGAAGATAAACTTTCAGGATGACTCAACCCAGAACATGACAGAATTTTGCAGACCGTCGCATTCCTTCGCTCGTGGGCGTCGCAGAAGGGCTGCCTTTCCGGGAGTGCCAAAAATGCGCCCAGCAGTGGATTCCAATTTTCTCCTGAAATCCAACGTTTTAAGGGTTAAGTTACCCTTCAGGGTTACTTAACCCTTAAAACGCCGGATTATTGGAGACCGTTTTATTGCTTCGGTCCTTCGGAGCACAGGAGACACTCCATCCCCCTAGCCGTGGGCTGCCTTTCACTGTAATGATTCCCATAGGTTTTAATGGAGAATGGAAAAACATCCAAAAATCTTCCCCATCAAGAGTATACCATTCAGTGTGATATCAAAAATACATCTTACCCAACCCTAAACCAAACCCCAATTTTCACCCGAACATAAGTGTGTCCTGGACTCTAACCCTAACCCTAACCCATTCCAATGAATCCCATAGGCTATAATGGAGAACGGAAAGACTTCCAAAAATTTTCCCTATCGACAGTATACCTCTCAGGAAGATAAACTTTCAGGATGACTCAACCCAGAACATGACAGAATTTTGCAGACCGTCGCATTCCTTCGCTCGTGGCGTCGCAGAAGGGCTGCCTTTCCCGGGAGTGCCAAAAATGCGCCCAGCAGTGGATTCCAATTTTCTCCTGAAATCCAACGTTTTAAGGGTTAAGTTACCCTTCAGGGTTACTTAACCCTTAAAACGCCGGATTATTGGAGACCGTTTTATTGCTTCGGTCCTTCGGAGCGCAGGAGACACTCCATCCCCCTAGCCGTGGGCTGCCTTTCACTGTAATGATTCCCATAGGTTTTAATGGAGAATGGAAAAACATCCAAAAATCTTCCCCATCAAGAGTATACCATTCAGTGTGATATCAAAAATACATCTTACCCAACCCTAAACCAAACCCCAATTTTCACCCGAACATAAGTGTGTCCTGGACTCTAACCCTAACCCTAACCCATTCCAATGAACCCCATAGGCTATAATGGAGAACGGAAAGACTTCCAAAAATTTTCCCTATCGACAGTATACCTCTCAGGAAGATAAACTTTCAGGATGACTCAACCCAGAACATGACAGAATTTTGCAGACCGTCGCATTCCTTCGCTCGTGGGCGTCGCAGAAGGGCTGCCTTTCCCGGGAGTGCCAAAAATGCGCCCAGCAGTGGATTCCAATTTTCTCCTGAAATCCAACGTTTTAAGGGTTAAGTTACCCTTCAGGGTTACTTAACCCTTAAAACGCCGGATTATTGGAGACCGTTTTATTGCTTCGCTCCTTCGGAGCACAGGAGACACTCCATCCCCCTAGCCGTGGGCTGCCTTTCACTGTAATGATTCCCATAGGTTTTAATGGAGAATGGAAAAACATCCAAAAATCTTCCCCATCAAGAGTATACCATTCAGTGTGATATCAAAAATACATCTTACCCAACCCTAAACCAAACCCCAATTTTCACCCGAACATAAGTGTGTCCTGGACTCTATCCCTAACCCTAACCCATTCCAATGAACCCCATAGGCTATAATGGAGAACGGAAAGACTTCCAAAAATTTTCCCTATCGACAGTATACCTCTCAGGAAGATAAACTTTCAGGATGACTCAACCCAGAACATGACAGAATTTTGCAGACCGTCGCATTCCTTCGCTCATTGGGCGTCGCAGAAGGGCTGCCTTTCCGGGAGTGCCAAAAATGCGCCCAGCAGTGGATTCCAATTTTCTCCTGAAATCCAACGTTTTAAGGGTTAAGTTACCCTTCAGGGTTACTTAACCCTTAAAACGCCGGATTATTGGAGGACCGTTTTATTGCTTCGGTCCTTCGGAGCACAGGAGACACTCCATCCCCCTAGCCGTGGGCTGCCTTTCACTGTAATGATTCCCATAGGTTTTAATGGAGAATGGAAAAACATCCAAAAATTTTCCCATCAAGAGTATACCATTCAGTGTGATATCAAAAATACATCTTACCCAACCCTAAACCAAACCCCAATTTTCACCCGAACATAAGTGTGTCCTGGACTCTAACCCTAACCCTAACCCATTCCAATGAATCCCATAGGCTATAATGGAGAACGGAAAGACTTCCAAAAATTTTCCCTATCGACAGTATACCTCTCAGGAAGATAAATTTTCTGGATGACTCAACCCAGAACATGACAGAATTTTGCAGACCGTTGCATTCCTTCGCTCAGTGGGCGTCGCAGAAGGGCTGCCTTTCCCGGGAGTGCCAAAAATGCGCCCAGCAGTGGATTCCAATTTTCTCCTGAAATCCAACGTTTTAAGGGTTAAGTTACCCTTCAGGGTTACTTAACCCCTTAAAACGCCGGATTATTGGAGACCGTTTTATTGCTTCGCTCCTTCGGAGCACAGGAGACACTCCATCCCCTAGCCGTGGGCTGCCTTTCACTGTAATGATTCCCATAGGTTTTAATGGAGAATGGAAAAACATCCAAAAATTTTCCCCATCAAGAGTATACCATTCAGTGTGATATCAAAAATACATCTTACCCAACCCTAAACCAAACCCCAATTTTCACCCGAACATAAGTGTGTCCTGGACTCTAACCCTAACCCTAACCATTCCAATGAATCCCATAGGCTATAATGGAGAACGGAAAGACTTCCAAAAATTTTCCCTATCGACAGTATACCTCTCAGGAAGATAAACTTTCAGGATGACTCAACCCAGAACATGACAGAATTTTGCAGACCGTCGCATTCCTTCGCTCGTGGGCGTCGCAGAAGGGCTGCCTTTCCCGGGAGTGCCAAAAATGCGCCCAGCAGTGGATTCCAATTTTCTCCTGAAATCCAACGTTTTAAGGGTTAAGTTACCCTTCAGGGTTACTTAACCCTTAAAACGCCGGATTATTGGAGACCGTTTTATTGCTTCGGTCCTTCGGAGCACAGGAGACACTCCATCCCCCTAGCCGTGGGCTGCCTTTCACTGTAATGATTCCCATAGGTTTTAATGGAGAATGGAAAAACATCCAAAAATCTTCCCCATCAAGAGTATACCATTCAGTGTGATATCAAAAATACATCTTACCCAACCTAAACCAAACCCCAATTTTCACCCGAACATAAGTGTGTCCTGGACTCTATCCCTAACCCTAACCCATTCCAATGAACCCCATAGGCTATAATGGAGAACGGAAAGACTTCCAAAAATTTTCCCTATCGACAGTATACCTCTCAGGAAGATAAACTTTCAGGATGACTCACCCAGAACATGACAGAATTTTGCAGGACCGTCGCATTCCTTCGCTCGTGGGCGTCGCAGAAGGGCTGCCTTTCCCGGGAGTGCCAAAAATGCGCCCAGCAGTGGATTCCAATTTTCTCCTGAAATCCAACGTTTTAAGGGTTAAGTTACCCTTCAGGGTTACTTAACCCTTAAAACGCCGGATTATTGGAGACCGTTTTATTGCTTCGGTCCTTCGGAGCACAGGAGACACTCATCCCCCTAGCCGTGGGCTGCCTTTCACTGTAATGATTCCCATAGGTTTTAATGGAGAATGGAAAAACATCCAAAAATTTTCCCCATCAAGAGTATACCATTCAGTGTGATATCAAAAATACATCTTACCCAACCCTAAACCAAACCCCAATTTTCACCCGAACATAAGTGTGTCCTGGACTCTAACCCTAACCCTAACCCATTCCAATGAATCCCATAGGCTATAATGGAGAACGGAAAGACTTCCAAAAATTTTCCCTATCGACAGTATACCTCTCAGGAAGATAAATTTTCTGGATGACTCAACCCAGAACATGACAGAATTTTGCAGACCGTCGCATTCCTTCGCTCGTGGGCGTCGCAGAAGGGCTGCCTTTCCCGGGAGTGCCAAAAATGCGCCCAGCAGTGGATTCCAATTTTCTCCTGAAATCCAACGTTTTAAGGGTTAAGTTACCCTTCAGGGTTACTTAACCCTTAAAACGCCGGATTATTGGAGACCGTTTTATTGCTTCGGTCCTTCGGAGCACAGGAGACACTCAATCCCCCTAGCCGTGGGCTGCCTTTCACTGTAATGATTCCCATAGGTTTTAATGGAGAATGGAAAAACATCCAAAAATTTTCCCCATCAAGAGTATACCATTCAGTGTGATATCAAAAATACATCTTACCCAACCCTAAACCAAACCCCAATTTTCACCCGAACATAAGTGTGTCCTGGACTCTAACCCTAACCCTAACCCATTCCAATGAATCCCATAGGCTATAATGGAGAACGGAAAGACTTCCAAAAATTTTCCCTATCGACAGTATACCTCTCAGGAAGATAAACTTTCAGGATGACTCAACCCAGAACATGACAGAATTTTGCAGACCGTCGCATTCCTTCGCTCGTGGGCGTCGCAGAAGGGCTGCCTTTCCGGGAGTGCCAAAAATGCGCCCAGCAGTGGATTCCAATTTTCTCCTGAAATCCAACGTTTTAAGGGTTAAGTTACCCTTCAGGGTTACTTAACCCTTAAAACGCCGGATTTTTGGAGACCGTTTTATTGCTTCGGTCCTTCGGAGCACAGGAGACACTCCATCCCCCTAGCCGTGGGCTGCCTTTCACTGTAATGATTCCCATAGGTTTTAATGGAGAATGGAAAAACATCCAAAAATCTTCCCCATCAAGAGTATACCATTCAGTGTGATATCAAAAATACATCTTACCCAACCCTAAACCAAACCCCAATTTTCACCCGAACATAAGTGTGTCCTGGACTCTAACCCTAACCCTAACCCATTCCAATGAATCCCATAGGCTATAATGGAGAACGGAAAGACTTCCAAAAATTTTCCCTATCGACAGTATACCTCTCAGGAAGATAAACTTTCAGGATGACTCAACCCAGAACATGACAGAATTTTGCAGACCGTCGCATTCCTTCGCTCGTGGGCGTCGCAGAAGGGCTGCCTTTCCCGGGAGTGCCAAAAATGCGCCCAGCAGTGGATTCCAATTTTCTCCTGAAATCCAACGTTTTAAGAGTTAAGTTACCCTTCAGGGTTACTTAACCCTTAAAACGCCGGATTATTGGAGACCGTTTTATTGCTTCGGTCCTTCGGAGCACAGGAGACACTCCATCCCCCTAGCCGTGGGCTGCCTTTCACTGTAATGATTCCCATAGGTTTTAATGGAGAATGGAAAAACATCCAAAAATCTTCCCCATCAAGAGTATACCATTCAGTGTGATATCAAAAATACATCTTACCCAACCCTAAACCAAACCCCAATTTTCACCCGAACATAAGTGTGTCCTGGACTCTAACCCTAACCCTAACCCATTCCAATGAATCCCATAGGCTATAATGGAGAACGGAAAGACTTCCAAAAATTTTCCCTATCGACAGTATACCTCTCAGGAAGATAAACTTTCAGGATGACTCAACCCAGAACATGACAGAATTTTGCAGACCGTCGCATTCCTTCGCTCGTGGGCGTCGCAGAAGAGCTGCCTTTCCCGGGAGTGCAAAAATGCGCCCAGCAGTGGATTCCAATTTTCTCCTGAAATCCAACGTTTTAAGGGTTAAGTTACCCTTCAGGGTTACTTAACCCTTAAAACGCCGGATTATTGGAGACCGTTTTATTGCTTCGGTCCTTCGGAGCACAGGAGACACTCCATCCCCCTAGCCGTGGGCTGCCTTTCACTGTAATGATTCCCATAGGTTTTAATGGAGAATGGAAAAACATCCAAAAATCTTCCCCATCAAGAGTATACCATTCAGTGTGATATCAAAAATACATCTTACCCAACCCTAAACCAAACCCCAATTTTCACCCGAACATAAGTGTGTCCTGGACTCTAACCCTAACCCTAACCCATTCCAATGAACCCCATAGGCTATAATGGAGAACGGAAAGACTTCCAAAAATTTTCCCTATCGACAGTATACCTCTCAGGAAGATAAAGTTTCAGGATGACTCAACCCAGAACATGACAGAATTTTGCAGACCGTCGCATTCCTTCGCTCGTGGGCGTCGCAGAAGGGCTGCCTTTCCCGGGAGTGCCAAAAATGCGCCCAGCAGTGGATTCCAATTTTCTCCTGAAATCCAACGTTTTAAGGGTTAAGTTACCCTTCAGGGTTACTTAACCCTTAAAACGCCGGATTATTGGAGACCGTTTTATTGCTTCGGTCCTTCGGAGCACAGGAGACACTCCATCCCCCTAGCCGTGGGCTGCCTTTCACTGTAATGATTCCCATAGGTTTTAATGGAGAATGGAAAAACATCCAAAAATTTTCCCCATCAAGAGTATACCATTCAGTGTGATATCAAAAATACACCTTACCCAACCCTAAACCAAACCCCAATTTTCACCCGAACATAAGTGTGTCCTGGACTCTAACCCTAACCCTAACCCATTCCAATGAACCCCATAGGCTATAATGGAGAACGGAAAGACTTCCAAAAATTTTCCCTATCGACAGTATACCTCTCAGGAAGATAAATTTTCTGGATGACTCAACCCAGAACATGACAGAATTTTGCAGACCGTCGCATTCCTTCGCTCTGTGGGCGTCGCAGAAGGGCTGCCTTTCCCGGGAGTGCCAAAATGCGCCCAGCAGTGGATTCCAATTTTCTCCTGAAATCCAACGTTTTAAGGGTTAAGTTACCCTTCAGGGTTACTTAACCCTTAAAACGCCGGATTATTGGAGACCGTTTTATTGCTTCGGTCCTTCGGAGCACAGGAGACACTCCATCCCCCTAGCCGTGGGCTGCCTTTCACTGTAATGATTCCCATAGGTTTTAATGGAGAATGGAAAAACATCCAAAAATCTTCCCCATCAAGAGTATACCATTCAGTGTGATATCAAAAATACATCTTACCCAACCCTAAACCAAACCCCAATTTTCACCCGAACATAAGTGTGTCCTGGACTCTAACCCTAACCCTAACCCATTCCAATGAATCCCATAGGCTATAATGGAGAACGGAAAGACTTCCAAAAATTTTCCCTATCGACAGTATACCTCTCAGGAAGATAAACTTTCAGGATGACTCAACCAGAACATGACAGAATTTTGCAGACCGTCGCATTCCTTCGCTCGTGGGCGTCGCAGAAGGGCTGCCTTTCCCGGGAGTGCCAAAAATGCGCCCAGCAGTGGATTCCAATTTTCTCCTGAAATCCAACGTTTTAAGGGTTAAGTTACCCTTCAGGGTTACTTAACCCTTAAAAACGCCGGATTATTGGAGACCGTTTTATTGCTTCGGTCCTTCGGAGCACAGGAGACACTCCATCCCCCTAGCCGTGGGCTGCCTTTCACTGTAATGATTCCCATAGGTTTTAATGGAGAATGGAAAAAACATCCAAAAAT
>NW_026800447.1:0-18881 GCF_032191835.1 Heteronotia binoei
GTTAGCCCCAGACTTCCCACGATTGTATAATATTCCCAGCTCGCTAGTTAAAAACAAAGGTCTGCCCTGCCCTTGGGTTTGAACTGCAGATGGCAACCAAGGGAGAGAAAGCCTGCAAAGAAGAAGGAGGAGATGAAGAAGGAGAAGAAGAAGGAGACGGAGGAGAAGAAAAAGGAGATGAAGAAGGAGGAGAAGGAGAAGAAAAAGAAGATGGAGAAGAAGAAGGAGGAGATGAAGGAGAAGAAGGAGGAGAAGGAGAAGAAAAAGGAGATGAAGAAGGAGAAGGAGAAGAGGAAGAATTCACTGCCATAGGAGGTGGTGGCGGCTACAAGCATAGACAGCTTCAAGAGGGGGTTAGATAAAAATATGGAGCAGAGGTCCATCAGTGACTATTAGCCACAGTGTGTGTATATATATATATGTGTGTGTGTGTGTATAATTTTTTTGGGGGGGGCCACTGTGTGACACAGAGTGTTGGACTGGATGGGCCATTGGCCTGATCCAACATGGCTTCTCTTATGTTCTTATGTTCTTTAAGAAGGAGGAGAAGAAGGAGAAGAAAAAGGAGATGAAGAAGGAGGAGAAGAAAAAGGAGATGGAGAAGGAGAAGAAGAAGGAGGAGAAGGAGAAGAAGAGCACAGAGAAGAAGAAGGAGAAGAAGAAAAAGAAGGAGAAGGAGAAGAAGATGAAGTAGAAAATGAAGAAGATGATGATGATATTGGATTTATATCTTTAGCTTGGATTTATATCTTTAGCTTGGAGAAACGTCGACTGCGGGGTGACATGATAGAGGTTTACAAGATAATTCATGGAATGGAGAAAGTAGAGAGAGAAGTACTTTTCTCCCTTTCTCACAATACAAGAACTCGTGGGCATTCGATGAAATTGCTGAGCAGACAGGTTAAAACGGATAAAAAGAAGTACTTCTTCACCTAAAGGGTGATTAACAATCGTGGGAAGTCTGTGGCTAACAATGCGTACCGCCTTGAACTGGATGGCCCGGGGCCAGTCTGATTAACATGTGGAATTCACTGCCACAGGAGGTGGTGGCGGCCACAAGTATAGCCACCTTCAAGAGGGGTTTAGATAAAAATATGGAGCACAGGTCCATCAGTGGCTATTAGCCACAGTGTATGTGTGTATATAACATTTTTTGCCACTGTGTGACACAGAGGGTTGGACTTGATGGGCCGTTGGCCTGATCCAACATGGCTTCTCTTATGTTCTTATGTTCTTATATCCCGCCCTATACTCTGAATCTCAGAGTCTGAAAGCGGTCACAATCTCCTTCACCTTTCTTCCCCCCCTCCCCCCCACAACAGATACCCTGTGAGGTGGTTGGGGCTGAGAGAGCTCTCCCAGAAGCTGCCCTTTCAAGGGCAACTCCTATGAGAGCTGTGGCTGACCCAAGGCCATTCCAGCAGCTGCAGGTGGAGGAGTGGGGAATCAAACCCGGTTCTCCCAGATAAGAGTCCGCGCACTTCACCACTACACCAAACTGGCTCTCAGTTGAGGCAGAGTTAAGGGCATTGCTGCTGTTTGTGTCGCTGTTGTCTTATGAGAGCCCTAAGAATTCACGACGTCCAGAACGCTCTATCTGTTCACAGCCTTGCTGAGGTTGAGAGCAATGGCAGTCCATCTCACTTTGGGCCGTTCCTTTTTTCCCTGCTGTAGTTGGCTGGAAAGCTGGCTTTGTTTGTTTATTAAGCTATTCATACCCTGCTGTTCGGACCACAGCAGCTTACAATATTGTTCTCCTTTCTCCATTTTATCTGCTGAACAACAACCCTGCTAAGTGAGTTAGGCGAGAGACTGGCTGGCTGAAGTCACACAGCAAGCTTTCATGACCCATGAGGGGTTTGAATCTGGGTCTCCCAGATCCTATAACTACCATCCCATGGACAGATAAGAGCACAGTAAGTTGGCCTTATACAGAATCATACCACTGGGCCATCAAAGTCAGTATTGTCTACTCAGAAGGACAGTGGCTCTCCAGGGTCTCAGGCTGAGGTCTTTCACATCACCTCCAGTTTGGTGAGAGCCAGTTTGGTACAGTGATTAAGCGTGCAGACTCTTATCTGGGAGAACCAGGTTTGATTCCCCACTCCTCCACTTGCAGCTGCTGGAATGGCCTTGGGTCAGCCAGAGCTCTCTTATCTGGGAGAACCGGGTTTGATTCCCCACTCCTCCACTTGCAGCTGCTGAAATGGCCTTGGGTCAGCCAGAACTCTCTTATCTGGGAGAACCAGGTTTGATTCCCCACTCCTCCATTTGCACCTGCTGGAATGGCCTTGGGTCAGCCATAGCTCTGGCAGAGGTTGTCCTTGAAAGGGCAGACTCTTATCTGGGAGAACCGGGTTTGATTCCCCACTCCTCCACTTGCAGCTGCTGGAATGGCCTGGGGTCAGCCGTAGCTCTCACAGAGTTGTCCTTGAAAGGGCAGCTGCTGGGAGAGTCCTCTCAGCCCTACCACCTCACAGGGTGTCTGTTGTGGGGGGAGAAGGGAAAGGAGATTGGGAGCCTCTCTGAGACTCTGAGATTCGGAGTGGGGGCAGGAGACAGACAGACAGACAGACAGACAGACAGACAGACAGATAGATAGATAGATAGATAGATAGATAGATAGATAGATAGATTAGATAGATGGAGATATAATACAGCCAGTTTGGTATAGTGGTTAAGTATGCAGACTCTTATCTGGGAGAGCCGAGTTTGATTCCCTACTCCTCCACTTGCACCTGCTGGAATGACCTTGGGTCAGCCATAGCTCTGGCAGAGTTGTCCTTGAAAGGGCAGCTTCTGTCAGAGCTCTCTCAGCCTCACCCACCTCACAGGGTGTCTGTTGTGGGGGGAGAAGACAGAGGAGATTGTATGCCGCTCTGAGTCACTGATTCAGAGAGAAAGACGGGGTATAAATCTGCAGTCTTCTTTCTTCTTCTTCTTCTGCTCACAAGACTTGAGCGAGGCTGTTAATTACGGGAGATTTTGGAGGGCATTCAATTATAAGGCCACCCTAAGTCGGCAGTGACTTGAAGCACTTCACACACATACACACACACACACACACAATGAGGAAGATTTCTGTTGAGACCAAAGCAAAGAAATATTTTCCTTGGGCTGTGCAGAAAATTAAGGCAGAATAGTAGTAAACAGTCAGTTCATTGGGTTGGGTGGATTTTTCTCCTTGCTTGCACACAGATTTAACTGTGACTGATTACTGTGCAAAATTTTAGCAATTCGTAGCGCATAGCAGCATCTGCTAAGATGAAGAGGTGGGGAGTTTAACCCCCCTTAATGTGTTTTGAAGGTGTTTGTTATGCCAAGATTCTGTTTGTTCTTCACAGTGTCCACCCGTCGCTTATTATATCCCAGATTTCATTACTGAGGCTGAGGAAGCGCATCTTTTGCAACAGGTGTGTGCCTTTATTCTATACCCTTTTTGTGATGGGTTTTAAGAATATTTTGTGGGATTAATTTATGGCCCCCCAGCCCCCATGTCCTGTCTCTATCCGTGATCAGCCAGATGCTTTTAAGAAGGAAGGGTCAAAATGCCCATGGCCATGATCTGTTACTCATACCCTTTCCCCTGTTCTTTGGTCCTTGGAGGTAGACTGCCTCTTGACATGGAAGCTCTAAGGCTGCTGACAGACGCGTCCCTGTTGTATTTTGTCCCGCTTAAATTTTTAATTATTTTTTTTAAAATGGTTTTCTGCTAGTGTTTGCATAACATACCCATGGTGGTAGAAAGCGTCACAGCTGGTTTATGGGGTTTTCAAGGGAAAAGAAATTCATAAGTCGTTTGCCTTAATGTCATGACTGTGGTGTTCCTTAGAGGTCTCCCATCCAAATAATAGCCGAATACTAACCAAATACAAGCCTTGCTTGGCTTTCAAGATCTAACAAGACTGGGTTAGCTTGGGCTATCTAGATCAGGGCAATATACCCGTAGCTCAGTTCAGACAAACCGATTTCTATCCCAAGATTATGAATCTTAATTTCTTGTAAGGGTTTGAGTCTTGTACTCCCACTGTGGGCAAAGATGCCAGAGTTCCCATTTTAGAAAGGGGGAAACTGAGACTCTGAGCACATCTGTGTGGGGATTTGATTGAGGGTGGAGTGCGCACAAGGTCCTCACAGCACCCACAGCTCCAGTGTTTTTTCACCTCCAGGTTTATGGTGCCCCTAAGCCAAAGTGGACTCAGCTTTCTGGGAGGAGGTTGCAGAACTGGGGTAAACTTTTGACATATATGTGTGGGTGTGAATCTGATGTTGTGTGCATGATGTAGGTAGGTTTGTGGGAGTGGCACTTAATTAGTATTTGTGGAAAGCTCGACATTGTGAGGCGCTGGTACAGTCCGCTCTTCATCCCACAAATTTGTGGTTTGATTCCATTTAGCTTCTGTTTACGGATCGTTTTCGCCACACGGAAGTTAGGACAGCCTTCCCCAACATGGTGCCCACCACCCCTTCCTCTACCACCCAACAAGCCTTTCAGAAAGTGGGCAGGGCTATTGTAAGTAGGTGGGGCCATTGTTATTGGCTGCTCTCGTCCAAATGAAAGCCATAACAGCCATTTTGTGTTGGGCTCCAACTCCTGAGGCCGCCATTTTAGGATGACACTCACCATCATTTTAGGATGACACTCACAGTCGGGAGGGACTGTGGCTCAGTGGTAGAGCATCTGCTTGGTAAGCAGAAGGTCCCAGGTTCAATCCCCGGCACCTCCAACTGAAAACGGTCCAGGCAAAGAGGTGTGAAAAACCTCAGCTTGAGACCCTAGAGAGCCGCTGCCAGTCTGAGAAGACAATACTGACTTTGATGGACCCAGGGTCTGATTCAGTATAAGGCAGCTTCATATGTTCATCACCCAACTTGAAATCCCCAAACTACCCACAGGCTCAAAAAGATTGGGGACCCCTGAGTTAGATACTCCATTTTTAAAAACCGGTTCGGGTGTCACGCTGAAAGCAGGTGATATAATTTTGGCTTGATAGTTGAGCAAGATGGTAGTTTTGTCAGAAGCTTGGGGCTTCCTGGAGGAAGAGTGTGGCCTTTCTGTGAAAATGGCGTTGAATTCTTTGTCACAACAAATTTATTGTAAACCTTCCTATTTAGCCAGTTGGAGAGGACAAAGGAGAGACAGATAGACACAACCTCCATTTGTGGTTTATTCTGTATTAAGATTTGTAAAATTTTCAGGCCTGAGTGGAGGCGAGCAGCCATTTTTCTACAAATTTTACCTCAAAACAGCTAGGCTTTAGTTTAGTAGTGCTTTAGATATCATGAAGATTTGAGGGGGCGGGGGGGGGGGTGTATGAGCTTTAGAAAGCCAAACCTTCCTTTGTCAGACATTTAAACCGAGCCACAGTTTGGCCACCCCTGTACAAGACCATCTGTGGCTTGCTTGTCAGTAATGGTGATGTTTTCCAGTTTTTCAGCTCTGTTTGTTAGGAAAAGGGAAAGGTCCCCTGTGCAAGCACCAGTCGTTTCCGACTCAGGGGTGATGTTGCTTTCACGTTTTCATGGCAGACTTTTTACGGGGTGGTTTGCCATTGCCTTCCCCAGTCTTTTACACTTCCCCCCCTGCAAGCTGGGTTCTCATTTTACCGACTTCGGAAGGATGGAAGGCTGAGCCAACCTCGAGCCGGCTACCTGAAAACCCAGCTTCCACCGGGGATCGAACTCAGGTCATGAGCAGAGCTTAGGACTGCAATACTGCAGCTTTAGCACCCTGCGCCACGGGGCTCTTCTGTCTGTTAGAGGACACTGCTATTTGATTTGATTGCTTTCGTCCTACTTTGTAATCCGCCTTGAATCTCCGTGAGAAAGGTGGATTGTACACGAAGAGGAGTCGGAGGAGGACAGACAAATTCCGTGGCTTCTCTCTGTGCTTTCTACAGGGGGGCTGCCGCACCCGAAGGGGATGGTGTCGGAGAAGCTGCCCCCATGGCTTCAGGCTTATACCGACAAAGTGTCCTCTCTCGGCGTCTTTGGAGGGAAGCTGGCCAATCACGTCCTGGTGAACGAGTACCGCCCCGGTGAGGGGATCATGGTAATATATCCTGGGGTTTGTGCGTTGAAATGGGGGTAGGTGAGTGGCAGGATTTTGAAGTTCTGTTCCTTCCATCCACTCTGATCGTACTTTGGACAAGATGGGTGGCTCTGTTTTTCTGCCTCTTTTTCATCGGCAGCCTCACGAGGATGGCCCGCTATACTTCCCGACGGTCACCACCATCAATCTAGGGTCTCACACCCTTCTGGATTTCTACCATCCTGTCAGCAGAGGGCAGCAGACGGAAGGTGGACAGGTGAGCAGTACAGAGGAAGCGTCTCCTTCTTCCAGCCTCTCTCTGCTCCCTGCCAGACAAGCTTTAACTCGCTCTGGCCGAAACCCTGGGCCCTGAAGCTGGCAGAGCTCCGCGGGTGGCCTGGGCAGTGACCGCCGAAGCAGAAATCCCAGGGTTAGAGTGCCATTCACCTGCATTTTTGCCCGCTCTGTTTTCTGAAAACATCTTGTTCGACTTCTGCTGTGTCAGTTAACCAGACCTCCGCCTGTTAACCTCTTTTTCACCTCCTCCCCCTTCCTCGGTTTTGGTTTTTTGGGGGGTGGAGTGCTCTCACCCACACCCTGGCTGTTGAGTCTTCCTTTCTGATTCAGCATGTGTGATGTATGAGAAAAGAAAACTTTCGCTGCATGCCCCTGGGGTGAACACCGACTCTGCCCTGTTACTGCGTTGTGGGAATCAGTCGCTTGGTGCCAGTGGGCACCAGAAACCACAGCTCTGTGGAAAACACACTGACTGAGGGGCAGGTGTGCAGAACGGAGATGGGCGGCGTGAACCGTATGAGTCATACCTCTGAAAGGCGTGGTTCCTGGTGGCTTTAGTTCAAGAGCCAGTTTGATGTAGTGGTTAAGTGTGTGGACTTTTATCTGGGAGAACCGGGTTTGATTCCTGCACTTGCACCTGCTGGGATGGCCTTGGGTCAGTCATAGCTCTCTCAGAGTTGTCCTTGAAAGGGCAGCTTCTGGGAGAGCTCTCTCAGCCCCACCTACCTCGCAGGGTGTCTGCTGTGGGGGAGGAAGATAGAGGAGATTGTGAGCCACTCTGAGACTCTGAAATTCGGAGTGGAGGGCGGGATATAAATTCAATATACTCCTTCTCACAGGGTGCCTATTGTGGGGGAGGAAGGTACAGGAGATTGTAAGCCGCTCTGAGGCTCTGATTCAGAGAGAAGGGCAGGGTATAAATCTATAGTTGTCTTCTTCTTAATTTTGATTTAAATTTACTTTAATTTGCGATTTATACCCCGCCCTATCCCGCAAAGCGGGCTCAGGGCGGCTTACAACATTAAAACATTGCAATAACAATAAATAAAACATATCGAATTAAACCCAGCGAATTTAAGACATCTCCTAAACATAATACATGCAGATTAAAATAAGAAGACCTATAACTCCAACAATAGTACAGCCTGAGACCATAGTTCAGCAGTTGGTACAGCTTCAGCTAATTAACACCTTCTTCTTCTGCTTCTCCTCTTCCTCCTCCTTCTTCTTCTCCTTTTTCTTCTCCTTCTCCTTCTTTTCCTTCTCCTCCTCCTTCTCCTTCTCCTCCTCCTTCTCCTCCTCCTTCTTCTTCTCCTTCTCCTTCTCCTCCTCCTCCTTCTTCTTCTCCTTCTCCTCCTCCTTCTCCTTCTTCTTCTTCTCATCAGGCAGCAACGTGTCTGCCTTATTAATTTTTGAAATGCAATCTCCTAAGAGTTTGTTTCCTTTTCCAGGGACTCGCTTCCCAGACCGAGAAAGAGCGCCACTTCCTCTCCTTGCTCCTGAAGCCCCGCAGCCTCTTGGTCTTGCGGGAAGACATGTACCTACATTACCTGCACGGAATCCGCTTTGTCATAGAAGACACCGTCATGGAGAAAGTGGCCAACTTGGATGCGTGCGGCTCTGAGCTCGGGGACATGTTGTGTCGAGGGACACGGGTTTCGCTCACCATCCGACACGTCCCCAAAGTGCTCAAAACGTCCATTGTTCTGGGCAGGAGAAAGTGACTCTTTGAGAGGCCTTGGGAGAGGCTCACGGGACAGGAAGTCCCTCCTCTGTAGGAAAGAATTCCCTACATGTAGAAAACAAGCTTCTCAAGGCAAACTTTCCTTCCCTGAAATGCTAATATTCTGTGTTCAGGGGACTGGGGGATATGAGTGGAAGGGATTTCCATGACTTGAGCCCCCTCGCCTGTTGGCTGAAATCACACAGCCCAAGCAAAAGTTTGTCTCTTCACCTGTGAGAAAGAAGCAGAAGGGAGCGATTGTGAAATGCCAGTTCATGGGAGAGCAGCTGTAAGCAACTGCATATCTGTATGAATTAATTATAAAGAACTAGCAAACTCAGGAGACAGGAATAGAAGGCCTCAGAGGCAAGGAGGTGGCCTACTCCATTGCATCTTCCAGTCACCAGTGCAGCCTAGTGGTTGGAGCAGGAAAACAAACATCGGCGCTTGTCTTCCCAGCAAGGAGAATTGGGAAATCTGCCTTCTAGGGTTCTCTCCCAAGGAAAGCAAAGACTGAGGAACTTGAGGGTGTCTTTTCATCAGGGGAAGGAGTCAGAGGTGGGGGGCGACCTCAGGAAACCAGGGTGTTTATTTCTTTATCACAGGAATGGGGAAACTGGACGTTATTCTCAGGACTATGTCCCAGTGACTGGTTTTCACACTCGGCCTTTCTCCGTGTGGCTTCCAATTTGCAAACATCATCTCTTTGCGGTGTTTTCTTCCTCCGTCTTCCATTCTGTTAGAGAAGGCTAATTTTAAAGCCCGAATGTTGACCCGGTAGGTGCATTCTGACATCACAGAGCCAGTTTGGTGTAATGGATAAGTGCACAGACTCTTATCTGGGAGAACCGGGTTTGATTCCCCACTCCTCCACTTGCAGCTGCTGGAATGGCCTTAGGTCAGCCAGAGCTATTGCAGGAGTTGTCCTTGAAATGGCAGCTGCTGTGAGAGTCCTCACAGCCCCACCCACCTCACAGAGTGTCTGTTGTGGGGGAAGAAGGGAAAGGAGATTGTAGGCCGCTCTGAGACTCTGTCCTTGAAAGGGCAGCTGCTGTGAGAGCCCTCTCAGCCCCACCCACCTCACAGGGTGTCTGTTATGGGGGAGGAAGGGAAAGGAGATTGTAGGCTGCTCTGAGACTCTGTTGTGGTGGAGGAAGGGAAAGGAGATTGTAGGCTGCTCTGAGACTCTGTTGTGGTGGAGGAAGGGAAAGGAGATTGTAGGCCGCTCTGAGACTCTGTTGTGGGGGAGGAAGGGAAAGGAGATTGTAGGCCGCTCTGAGACTCTGTCCTTGAAAGGGCAGCTGCTGTGAGAGCCCTCTCAGCCCCACCCACCTCACAGGGTGTCTGTTGTGAGGGAGGAAGGGAAAGGAGATTGTAGGCCGCTCTGAGACTCTGTCCTTGAAAGGGCAGCTGCTGTGAGAGTCCTCTCAGCCCCACCCACCTCACAGGGTATCTGTTGTGGGGGAAGAAGGGAAAGGAGATTGTAGGCCGCTCTGAGACTCTGTCCTTGAAAGGGCAGCTGCTGGGAGAGCCCTCTCAGCCCTATCCACTTCACAGGGTGTCTGTTGTGAGGGAAGAAGGGAAAGGAAATTGTAGGCTGCTCTGAGACTCTGTCCTTGAATGGGCAGCTGCTGTGAGAGCCCTCTCAGCAAGTTTGGTGTAGTGGTTAAGTGTGCGGACTCTTATCTGGGAGAACCGGGTTTGATTCCCCACTCCTCCACTTGCACCTGCTGGAATGGCCTTGGGTCAGCCATAGCTCTGGCAGAGGTTGTCCTTGAAAGGGCAGCTGCTGTGAGAGCCCTCTCCAGCCCCGCCCACCTCACAGGGTGTCTGTTGTGGGGGAGGAAGGGAAAGGAGATTGTGAGCCGCTCTGAGACTCTTCAGAGTGGAGGGCGGGATATAAATCCAATATCTTCTTCACCCACCTCACAGGGTGTCTGTTTTCTGGGGGGGACGATATAGGAGATTGTAAGCCGCTCTGAGTCTCTGATTCAGAGAGAAGGGCGGGCTATAAATCTGCAGTCGTCTTCTTCACAGAGGATTTAGCATCTGGTTCTTGCAGAACTCTTAAATTTCTTAGACACACGGTATGCCAACGGCGTTTCCTAACAAGGGAACCTGTGTGAATGAGGGTTTTTCACCCACCCGGTGGGTATGGACTGTTGAGAGTCGGAAGACGTGAACCACAGATTTTGACAGGAATTAAGTAGCTTACAGGGCGGAGGGCTCTTGAGAAGTCTGCTGTAGAAACAATTTGATTCTGAGAATTTGGGGAGGGACGGTGGCTCAGTGGTAGAGCATCTGCTTGGGAAGCAGGAGGTCCCAGGTTCAACCCCCGGCATCTCCAAAAAAGGGTCCAGGCAAGTAGGTGTGAAAAACCTCAGCTTGAGACCCTGGAGAGCCATGAATGGGGCTGTGGCTCAGTGGTAGAGCATCTGCTTGGGAAGCAGAAGGTCCCAGGTTCAATCCCCGGCATCTCCAACTAAAAAGGGTCCAGGCAAGTAGGCGTGAAAAACCTCAGCTTGAGACCCTGGAGAGCTGCTGCCAGTCTGAGTAAACCAGGGGTGGCCAAACTTGCTTAACGTGAGAGCCACATAGTATAACTTTTGGGGGAGGGAGGGTGGCTCAGTGGTAGAGCATCTGCTTGGGAAGCAGAAGGTCCCAGGTTCAATCCCTGGCATCTCCAAAAAAGGGTCCAGGCAAGTAGGCGTGAAAAACCTCAGCTTGAGAACCTGAAGAGCCGCTGCCAGTCAGAGTAGACAAGACTGACTTTGATGGACCAAGGTCTGATTCAGTAGAAGGCATCTTCATAGATGAGAATTCTGCGGCAGCTAGATGGGCCATACCTCTTTAGACCCAATGCCAAAGTAGACATTTTTTTAAAAGGATCGAGTTCAGGTTCCCCACAACCATGCACCATTTAAACTTGACCGGCGCACCGAATGTGACAACCAGAGGTGATGAAATACAAGTAGTATTTCTCTGAATTTGGGGAGCCGGCATGATGGGGCGGTTAGAGAGTTGGACTAGAAAGTGGGAGACCTAAATTTGAATTCCAACTTCTGCCATGGAAACTTGCTTGGTGACCTTGGACCGATCACACACTCTCAGCCCGGTCTGCCGCACAAGGTTGTCGCAAGGTTTAAAATGAGGTAAACCATTCCGAGTCCCCACTGGGGAGAAAGGCAGTGTATAAACGACTTAAATAAATTTGAATCTGAGAGTTGAAAGGGGGCTCATAGGGCGTGTGCTCTAACCCTTTACTCAGTGGAAGAAACCCAGAGTAAGATTACCTCTGGCTGCTGAGGATCTTCAAACCTTCCTAAATAACATGTTCTGTTGTCTGACCATTCCCCTGTTAGGAAGTTTCTCCCTGTGTCCTGTGGAAATCTTGAACCCATTAGTTCTAGAACAAAGCAGTAGACGAGTTTCACCTTTAAGACCGACTAAGTTTTATTCCGAATGTAAGCTTTCGTATGCTCTAAGCAGTCTTAAGAAGTCTGCTTAGAGCATACGAAAGCTTACATTCGGAATAAAACTTAGTCGGTCTTAAAGGTGAAACTCGTCTACTGCTTTGTTCGGTTGCTTCAGACCAACACGGCTGCCCGCTTGGACCCATTAGTTCTAGAAAAGAGCAAGAGTCCGGTAGCACCTTAAAGACTAACAAAAATGTTAGTTTTTAAGATTCTGCTAGACCAGGGGTGTCAAACATGTGGCCCAGGGGCTAAATCAGGCCCTTGGAGGGCTCTTATAAGGCCTCCAGGCAACTGGCTGTCATCTGCTTCCTTCTCCTTCTCTCTTGCGTCCTTCTGCACCACAGCTTGCTTTGCCAGGCTTGCACAATCACATAGCAGAGCTACTGAGCAAAGCCTCTTTTCCTTCTATTGGCTGAGCTCCTCGGGGAGGAAGGTGGAGAGGGTGAGCTTGCTTTGCCAGGCTTGCTCAATCGCACAGGAGCTACAGAGCAAAGTCTCTATTTTCTCCATTGACTGAGACTTCCCTTTGGGAAGGAAGAGGGGGGAGGGATAGCTTGCTTTGCCAGGCTCTCTCAATCACACAGCAGAGCTACTGAGCCAAGCCTCTCTTCCTCCTTCTATTGCCTGAGGCTCGTCCCCCTCCCAGTCTCCTGGGGAAGGAAGGAAAGAGCCAGAGCTTCCTTTGCCCAATTCCCTGGATCGCACAGGAGATATACAAAGAAAGCACCTTTAAGATCAACAAGCGCTAATGTTTTATTTTAAGCTTTAAAAAAAAAAACTTTTATTGTGTTTGTCTGTGCCCTTTATAAAGTTTTTGTGACACACCTGGCCCAGCCCGACAAGGTCTCATTCGTGTCAGATCCTGCCCTCATAACGAATGAATTCTACACCTCTGAGCGGACTCTTGATTTTTTGTACAGCTACAGAAAGACTAACACAGTGACCCATCTTGATCTCTCTCCATTCGGTCTAGTCTTGTCCTCTGGAGCAGGAGAGAAAAAGACCTTGACCCTTTTTATGGGACAGCCCTTCAGATATTTGAAGAGCGCTTTAACGTCTCGCCTTCATTTCCCTCCAAGTTGCCAGCCTGATTCGAGTCCAGCGACGTCTTGAGAGACCAGCCGTATTTTCAGCGTATAAGCTTTCAAGAGTCAAAACCGTGCTCATCAGATGCTGACGAAGACTTTAGCTTTTGCAAGCTCTTACCCTGAAAATCTGGTGGGTTTCTAAGGTGCTCCATGGCTTGGCTTGAGCTTTTCTCCTGCAGGGAACTCCCTCCAGATTATCAAAACCGAAGTGTCCCGTTTATAATGAAACATCTTAGCTGTCACTCTGGGCCCAAACGCCACTTAATAATAATAGGTTTGCACAGTTTTTGGTGGCTGTTTTTTGGTGGGGAGAGCTGGTTAGCGGAAACTAGCAGTCCGGATCATAACACCGCGTTCGTTGCGTTGTGAGTTGAAATCGGACCCTAGAAGCAAGGAAGGAGAGCCCACCACCTCCCGAGGAAGCCTGTTCCCCCAAGGAACTGCTGTGACCGTCAGGAAGTTCTTCCTATTGCTGAGCCAGAAACTCTTTCGATTGAATTTCAACCCGTTTGTTCTGGTCCAGTCTTCTGGGGTCCAACCTTCTGTTATTACGCGTCAAGTAATAACAAAGCGAGACTCTGAGCATACCCAGAGTGCATCTCACAACTGGCACCTTGAGTTCAAGCGGGAAGGGCAGGCGGCGAATAATGTAAATAAACCTTTGCTGTGTGCTTTGCTCTCTTTGCGAAACTTCCACGGCACGCTTTTCGTGTAGCGCTCTTACCCTTGTACCAGCTTGTTTTTGTTTGAAGAATAAATCATTGTGTTGGCTGGACTTCCTTGGCCTCGGGAATACCTCCTGGGGCCCGGCCACAGCTCAGATACATCCCCTGGAGGTCTGAAAAATGCACACCGTTTTTTAAAAAAAACCTCTGGTGCAAGGCTTTACCAGAAAGGGCTAGAAACGGCTGCCAAGCGAGCGATGCCACGTGGCACCGGGAGACTTGGCTCGTGGCCTTTTGCCTTTACTGTTCCTCCGTGCCAAGCAAGTTCCTGTAAAAGTTCAAAGTGCCAAACAAGGATGCCACCCGTCGCTGGCGATTTCTTCTCGAATTGCACGGCCGTCCTTGAATGAGGAAAGGAAAGGTGCCCTGTGCAAGCAACAGTCGTTTCCGACTCTGGAGTGACGTTGCTTTCACGACGTTTTCACAGCAGACTTTTGACGGGGTGGTTTGCCATTGCCTTCCCCAGTCATCTACACTTTCCCCCCGCCCAGCAAGCTGGGGACTCATTTGACCGACCTCGGAAGGATGGAAGGCTGGGTCAACCTCGAGCCGGCTACCTGAACCAGCTTCCACTGGGATCGAACTCAGGTTGTGAGCAGAGGGCTCTGACTTCAGTACTGCAGCTTTTCCACTCTGCAGTGCACCACGGGACTCTTAAAGGTAAAGGCAGTCCCCTGTGCAAGCACCAGTCATTTCTGACTCTGGGGTGACGTTGCTCTCACGACATTTGACGGCAGACTTTTGACGGGGTGGTTTGCCATTGCCTTCCCCAGTCCTCTCCACTTTCCCCTCCAGCAAGCTGGGGACGCCTTTGACCGACCTCGGAAGGGTGGAAGGCTGAGTCAACCTCGAGCCGGCGACCTGAAAACCCAGCTTCCGCCGGGGATCGAACTCAGGTCGTGAGCAGAGCTTAGGACTGCAGCACTGCAGCTTTAACACATTGCGCCAAGGGGCTCTTTTTCCCCTAGAATCTCATCAAAGTACCCTCGGTGCTGCAAGGGTTAATGCAGAGGGACGCACCCCACCCCCTTCCTTCCACGATCCTGCAATTCTTGTTTGCACGAAGTGGGTGTTGTGAAGTCTTGTGCTTTTTTTGTTGTTGTTGTTCCTCTTTCCCCCATTACGTTGCAAAAGAGAAGCCACCTGGTTTGTGCAGGTAGCAAGCAAGCGGTTGGGTTGGGCTTATTCCCCTCCTTCCCTTTGGGGAATCAGGTTACCTGTTAGCCCTCCCCTTTCCTGGCTTCTCTTTTGTGCAGCTACTGCAGCCGCTCACCTGCTCTGATTGGGGAGGAGGGGAAAGCGCCCAGGTGAGCAGGCGAAAGCGCCCAGGTGAGCGGGCAGCGGCTTTTGAAAGGAATCCCTTCGGAACAGGCGGCTTAAGGCCAGTCTTCTCTCCATGAGGTGCAAAATCCAGACAAGAGAGCGGAGTTTTGCTTCTCCTGCTTTGAGATCCACCGTGTCTGATGTGGTAACAGCAGTGGCGTCTGAGCACTGGCTTAATGATTGACAGGTGTGGAACACCTCAGTCTGTGGTGCAGAGCTTGCACGCTTCAGAGAGATGGACCCAGCGGGGCATCCCAGAGGTCGCCGAACGAAGATGTTGAGGTGAAGCCTTGCGGATTTCTTCTGGGAGATCTGGCATCTTCAGGTAGGTTGCGAGGCACCCAAACGTACCTGAGAGACTTGCTTTCAGTGAGGGTTGGATCCTGTCCTCTGACATAAAGGCTTCTGGCTGTAATTAAGGGCCCTAAAATTTGGCAAAATGTTTTTTTACTGGCATAGTGTAGTCCAGAGGTGGCCAAACTGCGGCTTGGGAGCCACACACGGCTCTTTCATGCATATTTTGTGGCTCTTGAAGACCCCACCACCCCATTGGCCAGCACGGAGAAGGCATTTGTCTCTCTAAATCACTTCTCCAATTCAAGCCAGCCAGTGGCTTGAGGAATGCATTCAAAGTTGCTTTCTTTCCACCTCTCCCCATCTATCTTCCTTCCCTCCCCTCCTTCCTTCCTTCCTTCCTTCCCTTCTTCCTTCCATCCTCCTTCCCTTCCTCCCTCCCTCCCTTCCTCCTTTCCTTCCTTCTCTCCTTCCTTCTCTCCTTCCTTCCTCCCTCCCTCCCTCTCTTCCTTCCTCCTTCCTCCTCTCCTTCCTCCCTCCCTCCCTCCCTCCCTCCCTTCCTTCCTTCCTCCCTCCCTCCCTTCTTCCCCTCCTTCCTTCTTTCCTCCCTCCCTCTCTTCCTTCCTCCTTTCCTCCCTCCCCTCCTCCCTCCCTCCCTCCCTCCCTTCTCTCAAACCTCTGATGCTCATGTCTTGTGGCTCTCAAACATCTGACATTTATTCTCTGTGGCTCTTGTGTAAAGCAAGTTTGGCCACCCTGGTGTAATCCTTCAAACTTGTCTACTTGCAAGCCACCCAAACATACCTGAAACCTCTCCAAAATGGGTTGGATCCTGTTCTCAGACATAAGGACTCCAGGTTTTTGGCAAGATGAGAATGAAAACAATCTAAAATTTGGCAAAATGTTGGTTATTACTGGCATGGTGCAGGGCCTCAGACTTTTAAACGCCTACCTGGTGACAACAGCTTTTAATTGGTAATGTTGCAACTCAGGGGTATGTCTTGGGGGGGTTGAAGTAAAATAAAAACTAAAAGTTGCCTTCTAGTAATCTGGCAGATTTTAATGAACTGTGTCATGTGTTTCCTTCAATATCTCAAAAAGCTGCTTCCAGATTTCTCTCCAAATTCTATATTTATTTATTTACATTACTCATAACCTGCCCTTCACTCGAACTCAAGGTGTCAGTTGTGAGATGCACTCTGGGTATGCTCAGAGTCTTGCTTTGTTATTACTTGTTGCATAATAACAGAAGGTTGGACCCCAGATGATTGGACCAGAACAAACAGGTTGAAATTAAATCAAAAGAGTTTCCGGCTCAACATAAGAAGAACTTCCTGACAGTCAGAGCGGTTCCTCAGTGGAACAGGCTTCCTCAGGAGGTGGTGGGCCAGTTTGGTGTCGGTGGTTAAGCGTGTGGACTCTTATCTGGTTTGATTCCCCACTCCTCCACTTGCCGCTGCTGAAATGGCCTTGGGTCAGCCATAGCTCTTGTAGGAGTTGTCCTTGAAAGGGCAGCTGCTGTAAGAACTTTCTCAGACCCACCCACCTCACAGGGTGTCAGTTGGGGGGGGAGGTAAAGGAGATTGTGACCGCTCTGAGATTCAGAGTGGGATATAAATCCAATATCTTCTTCCTTCCTTGGAGGTTTTTAAACAGAGGCTAGATGGCCATCTGACAGCAATGAGGATCCTGTGAATTGAGGGGGAGGGATTTGTGAATTTCCTGCATTGTGCAGGGGGTTGAACTAGATGACCCTTGGAGGTCCGTTCCAACTCTTCTATGATTCTTGTGTGGATGAAAAGTGCACAGGACTTGAAAAAAGACCTGGTTGACGAAGTCAGACCTTTGACCACTTTCCACTTCTGCTGACGATATCGTGTAGAAACTGGACGGGTGGGGTTTCTTTGGCCTACTCTGTTGTCGTGTGGGTAAAGAATTGGTGCCAGGGCAGTTTGGAAAGTTACTGGCAAGGTACTCTAAACAAAGGCCAAGGCAACGACTTTTTGAGGTTCAGGAACTGTCTTATGTATCTGTTTGCCCAGACGAGGGCGGGTTTGATAGCTGACCTATTTGGGAAAGAGCATGGTGTCCCCAAAGGCATGGCACTTCTTTGGCTAAAGCAAAAGGGCACATGGCAGGGTAAGGAGGCCGAATTGTGACTTTTAAGATGCCATTACTTAAGGGTAAAAGGCAGTTCAGATGGAATGGTGCAGGCAAAAAGATCTCTGTTCCTTCTCTCAGCTTTAAAAGTTTTCAAAGCAGCCTATAATACTAATTGGGTGATGCTGGGCTAGAGATGTCACATTTCCAGAAATTCTGAAGCTCGGAAAAAAAAAAACCCAATAGGAGACGGAGCCATATCCCGCTTAGGAACAGATCTTAGCCTGATCCAGCCAGGCACAAGAGCTGATATGGCACCTCTTATTTTTAAAAGGACTCCTGTGGTTTACAAAAGACTAGAAGAAGATGAAGAAGATATTGGATTTATATCCCGCCCTCCACTCCGAAGTGTCTCAGAGCGGCTCACAATCTCCTTTACCTTCCTCCCCCACAACAGACACCCTGTGAGGTAGATGAAGGTATTGGATTTATATCCCGCCGTCCACTCCGAAGAGTCTCAGAGCGGCTCACAATCTCCTTTCCCTTCCTCCCCCACAACAGACACCCTGTGAGGTGGGTGGGGCTGAGAGGGCTCTCACAGCAGCTGCTCTTTCAAGGACAACCTCTGCCAGAGCTCTGGCTGACCCAAGGCCATGCTAGCAGGTGCAAGTGGAGGAGTGGGGAATCAAACCCGGTTCTCCCAGATAAGAGTCTGCACACTTAGCCACTACACCAAACTGGCTAGACTTTTTTTTTATTTTTGGCAGTAAATCTCCCACGAGCCGGTTGCAGAATCCGCCCCCCCCCCCAAAGGAAGCAAACAAGAAGCCACGAAGGCTGTACTTTGACATTTGCAAATCCCCCGTCTTGGTCTGGGTAGAAGCCAGGGATACAGAGGACTTTTGTACATGCAGATACCTGGAGGAGACCTGTACCTTGGAACAGGTGGCAAAAGGCAGCACCGGCTGCGGTTAGATCCCTGCAAGAATTGGTATGGGGACCAAGTAAGGTTGCCAGCCTCCAGGAGGCATCTGGAGAGCTCCTCCTATTGGCGATAATGTCCAGACAGTGAAGATCAATTTCCCTGGAGAACATGGATACTTTGGAGGGTGAACTGTATTGCAGGGGTCACTAGGATATAGGGTTGGCAATTCCCAGGTGGGGGCAGGGGATCCCCCGGTTTGGAGACCCTCCCCCCGCTTCAGGGTCATCGGAAAGCAGGGGTACGGGAGGGAAATGTCTGCTGGGCACTCCATTGTTCCCTCTGGAGACCAATTCCCATAGGGTATAATGGAGAATTGAGCTGTGGGTATCTGGGGCTCTGGGTGGGGGCTGTTTTTCGAGGTAGAGGCACCCAATTTGCAGCATAGCATTCAGTGCCTGTCCCTAAAAAACCCTCCAAGTTTCAAAAGAATTGGATGAGTGGGTCCAATCTTATGAGCCCCCAAAGAAGGTGCCCCTATCTTTCATTATTTCGAAAGGAGGGAAGGCATTTAAAAGGTGTGCGGTCCCTTTAAATGTGATGGCCAGCACTCCCTTTGGAGTTCAATGATGCTTGGCGCAACCTTGCTCCTGGCTCCACCCCCAATGTCTCCTGGCTCCACCCCCAAAGTTTCCAGATATTGCTTGAATTGGACTTGGCAACCCTACAGTAGGATATCACTAGAAATACATGTCAAGGAAATACATCACTAGGAAAAACTTTACTAGGAAACGCATGTCCTTTTGTTTTACTTAGACTTGTAGCAAGAGCAATTAACAGGCAGCTTTTCTTACCGTGGCGCAGAGTGGTAAAGCTGCAGTACTGCAGTCCTAAGCTCTGCT
>NW_026800449.1:0-77710 GCF_032191835.1 Heteronotia binoei
TAACTTAACCCTTAAAACGTTGGATTTCAGGAGAAAAATTGGAATCCACTGCTGGGCGCATTTTTTGGCACTCCCGGGAAAAGGCAGCCCGTCCCTGCGGGCGTGAGGGCCCTTCTGCGAGCGCCCACGGACCGAAGGAATGGGCGACGGTCTGCAAAAATTCTGTCATGTTCCTGGGTTGAGTAATCCTGAAGGTTTTCTTTCTGAGAGAGCATACTGTCGATAGGGAAAATTTTTGGAAGTCTATCCGTTCTCCATTATAGCTCTACGGGATTCATTGGAATGGTTAGGGTTAGAGTTCAGGACACACTTATGTTCGGGTGAAAATTGGGGTTGGTTTAGGGTTGGGTAAGATGTATTTTTGATATCACACTGAATGGTATACTCTTGATGGGGAAAATTTTTGGATGTTTTTCCATTCTCCATTAAAACTATGGGGAAATCATTACAGATGAAAGGCAGCCCACGGCTTAGGGCGATGGAGTGTCTCCTGTGCTCCGAAGGACCGAAGCAATAAAACGGTCTCCAATAATCCGGCGTTTTAAGGGTTAAGTAACCCTGAAGGGTAACTTAACCCTTAAAACGTTGGATTTCAGGAGAAAATTGGAATCCACTGCTGGGCGCATTTTTCGGGCACTCCCGGGAAAGGCAGCCCGTCCCTGCAGGGCGTGAGGGCCCTTCTGCGACGCCCACGACCGAAGGAATGCGACGGTCTGCAAAATTCTGTCATGTTCTGGGTTGAGTAATCCTGAAAGGTTATCTTCCTGAGAGGTATACTGTCGATCGGGAAAATTTTTGGAAGACTTTCCGTTCTCCATTATAGCCTATGGGATTTCATTGGAATGGGTTAGGGTTAGAGTTCAGGACACACTTATGTTCGGGTGAAAAATTGGGGTTTGGTTTAGGGTTGGGTAAGATGTATTTTTGATATCACACTGAATGGTATAACTCTTGATGGGGAAAATTTTTGGATGTTTTTCCATTCTCCATTAAAACCTATGGGAATCATTACAGTGAAAGGCAGCCCACGGCTAGGGCGATGGGAGTGTCTCCTGTGCTCCGAAGGACCGAAGCAATAAAACGGTCCTCCAATAATCCGGCGTTTTAAGGGTTAAGTAACCCTGAAGGGTAACTTAACCCTTAAAACGTTTGGATTTCAGGAGAAATTGGAAAATCCACTGCTGGGCGCACTTTTTGGCACTCCCGGGAAAGGCAGCCCGTCCCTGCGGGCGTGAGGGCCCTTCTGCGACGCCCACGACCGAAGGAATGCGACGGTCTGCAAATTCTGTCATGTTCTGGGTTGAGTAATCCTGAAAGGTTTTCTTTCTGAGAGGTATACTGTCGATAGGGAAAAATTTTTGGAAGTCTATCCGTTCTCCATATAGCCTATGGGATTCATTGGAATTGGGTTAGGGTTAGAGTTCAGGACACACTTATGTTCGGGTGAAAATTGGGGTTTGGTTTAGGTTGGGTAAGATGTATTTTTTGATATCACACTGAATGGTATACTCTTGATGGGGAAAATTTTTGGATGTTTTTTCCCATTCTCCATTAAAACCTATGGGAATCATTACAGTGAAAGGCAGCCCACGGCTAGGGCGATGGAGTGTCTCCTGTGCTCCGAAGGACGAAGCAATAAAACGGTCTCCAATAATCCGGCGTTTTAAGGGTTAAGTAACCCTGAAGGGTAACTTAACCCTTAAAACGTTGGATTTCAGGAGAAAATTTGGAATCCACTGCTGGGCGCATTTTTGGCACTCCGGGAAAGGCAGCCCGTCCCTGCTGGCGTGAGGGCCCTTCTGCGACGCCCACGACCGAAGGAATGTGACCGTCTGCAAAATTCTGTCATTTCTGGGTTGAGTAATCCTGAAAGGTTTTCTTTCTGAGAGGCATTACTGTCGATAGGGAAAATTTTTGGAAGTCTATCCGTTCTCCATTATAGCCTATGGGATTCATTGGAATGGGTTAGGGTTAGAGTTCAGGACACACTTATGTTCGGGTGAAAATTGGGGTTTGGTTTAGGGTTGGGTAAGATGTATTTTTGATATTCAAACTGAATGGTATACTCCTTGATGGGGAAAATTTTTGGATGTTTTTCCATTCTCCATTAAAAACCTATGGGAATCATTACAGTGAAAGGCAAGCCCACGGGCTAGGGCGATGGAGTGTCTCCTGTGCTCCGAAGGACCCGAAGCAATAAAAACGGTCTCCAATAATCCGGCGTTTTAAAGGGTTAAGTAACCCTGAAAGGGTAACTTAACCCTTAAAACGTTGGATTTCAGGAGAAAATTGGAATCCACTGCTGGGCGCAATTTTTGGCACTCCCGGGAAAGGCAGCCCGTCCCTGCGGGCGTTGAGGGCCCTTCTGCGACGCCCACGACCGAAGGAATGCGACGGTCTGCAAAATTCTGTCATGTTCTGGGTTGAGTAATCCTGAAAGGTTATCTTCCTGAGAGGTATACTGTCGATAGGGAAAATTTTTGTAAGTCTTTCCGTTCCTCCATTATAGCCTATGGGATCATTGGAATGGAGTAGGGTTAGGGTTAGAGTTCAGGACACACTTATGTCGGGTGAAAATTGGGGTTTGGGTTTAGGGTTGGGTAAGATGTATTTTTGATATCACACTGAATGGTATACTCTTGATGGGGAAAATTTTTGGATGTTTTTCCATTCTCCATTAAAACCCTATGGGAATCATTACAGTGAAAGGCAGCCCACGGCCTAGGGGGATGGAGTGTCTCCTGTGCTCCGAAGGTCCGAAGCAATAAAAACGGTCTCCAATAATCCGGCGTTTTTAAGGGTTAAGTAACCCTGAAGGGTAACTTAAACCTTTAAAACGTTGGATTTCAGGAGAAAATTGGAATCCACTGCTGGAGCGCATTTTTGGCACTCCCGGGAAAGGCAGCCCGTCCCTGCGGGCGTGAGGGCCCTTCTGCGACGCCCACGACCGAAGGAATGCGACGGTCCTGCAAAATTCTGTCATGTTCTGGGTTGAGTAATCCTGAAAGGTTTTCTTTCTGAGAGGTATACTGTCGATAGGGAAAATTTTTGCAAGTCTATCCGTTCTCCATTATAGCCTATGGGATTCATTGGAATGGGTTTAGGGTTAGAGTTCAGGACACACTTATGTTCGGGTGAAAATTGGGGTTTGGTTTAGGGTTGGGTAAGATGTATTTTTGATATCACACTGAATGGTATACTCTTGATGGGGAAAATTTTTGGATGTTTTTCCATTCTCCATTAAAACCTATGGGAATCATTACAGTGAAAGGCAGCCCACGGCTAGGGGGATGGAGTGTCTCCTGTGCTCCGAAGGACCGAAGCAATAAAACGTGTCTCCAATAATCCGGCGTTTTAAGGGTTAAGTAACCCTGAAGGGTAACTTAACCCTTAAAAACGTTGGATTTCAGGAGAAATTGGGAATCCACTGCTGGGCGCATTTTTGGCACTCCCGGGAAAGGCAGCCCGTCCCTGCGGGCGTGAGGGCCCTTCTGCGACGCCCACGACCGAAGGAATGTGACCGGTCTGCAAAATTCTGTCATGTTCTGGGTTGAGTAATCCTGAATAGGTTTCTTTCTGAGAGCATACTGTCGATAGGGAAAATTTTTGGAAGTCTATCCGTTCTCCCATTATAGCCTATGGGATTCATTGGAATGGGTTAGGGTTAGAGTTTCAGGACACACTTATGTTCGGGTGAAAATTGGGGTTTGGTTTAGGGTTGGGTAAGATGTATTTTTGATATCACACTGAATGGTATAACTCTTGATGGGAGAAAATTTTTTGGATGTTTTTTCCATTCTCCATTAAAACCTATGGGAATCATTACAGTGAAAGGCCAGCCCACGGCTAGGGCGATGGAGTGTCTCCTGTGCTCCGAAGGACCGAAGGCAATAAAACGGTCTCCAATAATCCGGCGTTTTTAAGGGTTAAGTAACCCTGAAAGGGTAACTTAACCCTTGAAAACGTTGGATTTCAGGAGAAAATTGGAATCCACTGCTGGGCGCATTTTTGGCACTCCCGGGAAAGGCAGCCCGTCCTGCGGGCGTGAGGGCCCTTCTGCGACGCCCCACGACCGAAGGAATGCGACGGTCTGCAAAATTCTGTCATGTTCTGGGTTGAGTAATCCTGAAAGGTTATCTTCCTGAGAGGGTATACTGTCGATAGGGAAAATTTTTGGAAGGACTTTCCGTTCTTCCATTATAGCCTATGGGATTCATTGGAATGGGTTAGGGTTAGAGTTCAGGACACACTTATGTTCGGGTGAAAATTGGGGTTTGGTTTTAGGGTTGGGTAAGATGTATTTTTTGATATCACACTGAATGGTATACTCTTGATGGGGAAAATTTTTGGATGTTTTTCCATTCTCCATTAAAACCTATGGGAATCATTACAGTGAAAGGCAGCCCACGGCTAGAGGCGATGGAGTGTCTCCTGTGCTCCGAAGGACCGAAGCAATAAAACGGTCTCCAATAATCCGGCGTTTTAAGGGTTAAGTAACCCTGAAGGGTAACTTAACCCTTAAAACGTTGGATTTCAGGAGAAAATTGGAATCCACTGCTGGGCGCATTTTTTGGCACTCCCGGGAAAGGCAGCCCGTCCCTGCGGGCGTGAGGGCCCTTCTGCGACGCCCACGACCGAAGGAATGCGACGGTCTGCAAAATTCTGTCATGTTCTGGGTTGAGTAATCCTGAAAGGTTATCTTCCTGAGAGGTATACTGTCGATAGGGAAAATTTTGGAAGTCTTTCCGTTCTCCATTATAGCCTATGGGATTCATTGGAATGGGTTAGGGTTAGGGTTAGAGTTCAGGACACACTTATGTTCGGGTGAAAATTGGGGTTTGGTTTAGGGTTGGGTAAGATGTATTTTTGATATCACACTGAATGGTATACTCTTGATGGGGAAAATTTTTCATGTTTTTCCATTCTCCATTAAAACCTATGGGAATCATTACAGTGAAAGGCAGCCCACGGCTAGGGGGATGGAGTGTCTCCTGTGCTCCGAAGGACCGAAGCAATAAAACGGTCTCCAATAATCCGGCGTTTTAAGGGTTAAGTAATCCTGAAGGGTAACTTAACCCTTAAAACGTTGGATTTCAGGAGAAAATTGGAATCCACTGCTGGGCGCATTTTTGGCACTCCCGGGAAAGGCAGCCCGTCCCTGCGGGCGTGAGGGCCCTTCTGCGACGCCCAACGACCGAAGGAATGCGACGGTCTGCAAAATTCTGTCATGTTCTGGGTTTGAGTAATCCTGAAAGGTTTTCTTTCTGAGAGGTATACTGTCGATAGGGAAAATTTTTGGAAGTCTATCCGTTCTCCATTATAGCCTATGGGATTCATTGGAATGGGTTAGGGTTAGAGTTCAGGACACACTTATGTTCGGGTGAAAAATTGGGGTTTGGTTTAGGGTTGGGTAAGATGTATTTTTGATATCACACTGAATGGTATACTCTTGATGGGGAAAATTTTTGGATGTTTTTCCATTCTCCATTAAAACCTATGGGAATCATTACAGTGAAAGGCAGCCCACGGCTAGGGCGATGGAGTGTCTCCTGTGCTCCGAAGGACCGAAGCAATAAAAACGGTCTCCAATAATCCGGCGTTTTAAGGGTTAAGTAACCCTGAAGGGTAACTTAACCCTTAAAACGTTGGATTTCAGGAGAAAATTGGAATCCACTGCTGGGCGCATTTTTGGCACTCCCGGGAAAGGCAGCCCGTCCCTGCGGGCGTGAGGGCCCTTCTGCGACGCCCACGACCGAAGGAATGCTGACCGGTCTGCAAAATTCTGTCATGTTCTGGGTTGAGTAATCCTGAAAGGTTTTCTTTCTGAGAGGCATACTGTCGATAGGGAAAATTTTTGGAAGTCTATCCGTTCTCCATTATAGCCTATGGGATTCATTGGAATGGGTTAGGGTTAGAGTTCAGGACACACTTATGTTCGGGTGAAAATTGGGGTTTGGTTTAGGGTTTGGGTAAGATGTATTTTTGATATCACACTGAATGGTATACTCTTGATGGGGAAAATTTTTGGATGTTTTTTCCATTCTCCATTAAAACCTATGGGAATCATTACAGTGAAAGGCAGCCCACGGCTAGGGCGATGGAGTGTCTCCTGTGCTCCGAAGGACCCGAAGCAATAAAAACGGTCTCCAATAATCCGGCGTTTTAAGGGTTAAGTAACCCTGAAGGGTAACTTAACCCTTAAAACGTTGGATTTCAGGAGAAAATTGGAATCCACTGCTGGGCGCATTTTTGGCACTCCCGGGAAAGGCAGCCCTTCCCTGCGGGCGTGAGGGCCCTTCTGCGACGCCCACGACCGAAGGAATGCGACGGTCTGAAAAATTCTGTCATGTTCTGGGTTGAGTAATCCTGAAAGGTTATCTTCCTGAGAGGTATACTGTCGATAGGGAAAATTTTGTTAAGTCTTTTCCGTTCTCCATTATAGCCTATGGGATCCATTGGAATGGTTAGGGTTAGGGTTAGAGTTCAGGACACACTTATGTTCGGGTGAAAATTGGGGTTTGGTTTAGGGTTGGGTAAGATGTATTTTTGATATCACACTGAATGGTATACTCTTGATGGGGAAAATTTTTGGATGTTTTTCCATTCTCCATTAAAACCTATGGGAATCATTACAGTGAAAGGCAGCCCACGGCTAGGGGGATGGAGTGTCTCCTGTGCTCCGAAGGTCCGAAGCAATAAAACGGTCTCCAATAATCCGGCGTTTTAAGGGTTAAGTAACCCTGAAGGGTAACTTAACCCTTAAAACGTTGGATTTCAGGAGAAAATTGGAATCCACTGCTGGGCGCATTTTTGGCACTCCCGGGAAAGGCAGCCCGTCCCTGCGGGCGTGAGGGCCCTTCTGCGACGCCCACGACCGAAGGAATGCGACGGTCTGCAAAATTCTGTCATGTTCTGGGTTGAGTAATCCTGAAAGGTTTTTCTTTCTGAGAGGTATACTGTCGATAGGGAAAATTTTTGCAAGTCTATCCGTTCTCCATTATAGCCTATGGGATTCATTGGAATGGGTTAGGGTTAGAGTTCAGGACACACTTATGTTCGGGTGAAAATTGGGGTTTGGTTTAGGGTTGGGTAAGATGTATTTTTGATATCACACTGAATGGTATACTCTTGATGGGGAAAATTTTTGGATGTTTTTCCATTCTCCATTAAAACCTATGGAATCATTACAGTGAAAGGCAGCCCACGGCTAGGGGGATGGAGTGTCTCCTGTGCTCCGAAGGACCGAAGCAATAAAACGGTCTCCAATAATCCGGCGTTTTAAGGGTTAAGTAACCCTGAAGGGTAACTTAACCCTTAAAACGTTGGATTTCAGAGAGAAAATTGGAATCCACTGCTGGGCGCATTTTTGGCACTCCCGGGAAAGGCAGCCCGTCCCTGCGGGCGTAGAGGGCCCTTCTGCCGACGCCCAACGACCGAAGGAATGTGACCGTCTGCAAAATTCTGTCATGTTCTGGGTTGAGTAATCCTGAAAGGTTTTCTTTCTGAGAGGCATACTGTCGATAGGGAAAATTTTTGGAAGTCTATCCGTTCTCCATTATAGCCTATGGGATTCATTGGAATGGGTTAGGGTTAGAGTTCAGGACACACTTATGTTCGGGTGAAAATTGGGGGTTTGGTTTAGGGTTGGGTAAGATGTATTTTTTGATATCACACTGAATGGTATACTCTTGATGGGGAAAATTTTTGGATGTTTTTCCATTCTCCATTAAAACCTATGGGAATCATTACAGTGAAAGGCAGCCCACGGCTAGGGCGATGGAGTGTCTCCTGTGCTCCGAAGGACCGAAGCAATAAAACGGTCTCCAATAATCCGGCGTTTTAAGGGTTAAGTAACCCTGAAGGGTAACTTAACCCTTAAAACGTTGGATTTCAGGAGAAAATTGGAATCCACTGCTGGGCGCATTTTTGGCACTCCCGGGAAAGGCAGCCCGTCCCTAGCGGGCGTGAGGGCCCTTCTGCGACGCCCACGACCGAAGGAATGCGACGGTCTGCAAAATTCTGTCATGTTCTGGGTTGAGTAATCCTGAAAGGTTATCTTCCTGAGAGGTATACTGTCAGATCGGGAAAATTTTTGGAAGTCTTTCCGTTCTCCATTATAGCCTATGGATTCATTGGAATGGAGTTAGGGTTAGGAGTTCAGGACACACTTATGTTCGGGTGAAAATTGGGGTTTGGTTTAGGGTTGGGTAAGATGTATTTTTGATATCACACTGAATGGTATACTCTTGATGGGGAAAATTTTTGGATGTTTTTCCATTCTCCATTAAAACCTATGGGAATCATTACAGTGAAAGGCAGCCCCACGGCTAGGGCGATGGAGTGTCTCCTGTGCTCCGAAGGACCGAAGCAATAAAAACGGTCTCCAATAATCCGGCGTTTTAAGGGTTAAGTAACCCTGAAGGGTAACTTAACCCTTAAAAACGTTGGATTTCAGGAGAAAATTGGAATCCACTGCTGGGCGCATTTTTGGCACTCCCGGGAAAGGCAGCCCGTCCCTGCGGGCGTGAGGGCCCTTCTGCGACGCCCACGACCGAAAGGAATGCGACGGTCTGCAAAATTCTGTCATGTTCTGGGTTGAGTAATCCTGAAAGGTTATCTTCCTGAGAGGTATACTGTCGATCGGGAAAATTTTGGGGAAGTCTTTCCGTTCTCCATTATAGCCTATGGGATTCATTGGAATGGGTTAGGGTTAGAGTTCAGGACACACTTATGTTCGGGTGAAAATTGGGGTTTGGTTTAGGGTTGGGTAAGATGTATTTTTGATATCACACTGAATGGTATACTCTTGATGGGGAAAATTTTTGGATGTTTTTCCATTCTCCATTAAAAACCTATGGGAATCATTACAGTGAAAGGCAGCCCACGGCTAGGGCGATGGAGTGTCTCCTGTGCTCCCGAAGGACCGAAGCAATAAAACGGTCTCCAATAATCCGGCGTTTTAAGGGTTAAGTAACCCTGAAGGGTAACTTAACCCTTAAAACGTTGGATTTCAGGAGAAAATTGGAATCCACTGCTGGGCGCATTTTTGGCACTCCCGGGAAAGGCAGCCCGTCCCTGCGGGCGTGAGGGCCCTTCTGCGACGCCCACGACCGAAGGAATGCGACGGTCTGCAAAATTCTGTCATGTTCTGGGTTGAGTAATCCTGAAAGGTTATCTTCCTGAGAGGTATACTGTCGATCGGGAAAAATTTTTGGAAGACTTTCCGTTCTCCATTATAGCCTATGGGATTCATTGGAATGGGTTAGGGTTAGAGTTCAGGACACACTTATGTTCGGGTGAAAATTGGGTTTGGGTTTAGGGTTTGGGTAAGATGTATTTTTGATATCACACTGAATGGTATACTCTTGATGGGGAAAATTTTTGGATGTTGTTTCCATTCTCCATTAAAACCTATGGGAATCATTACAGTGAAAGGCAGCCCACGGCTAGGGCGATGGAGTGTCTCCTGTGCTCCGAAGGACCGAAGCAATTAAAACGGTCTCCAATAATCCGGCGGTTTTAAGGGTTAAGTAACCCTGAAGGGTAACTTAACCCTTAAAACGTTGGATTTCAGGAGAAAATTGGAATCCACTGCTGGGCGCATTTTTTGGCACTCCCGGGAAAGGCAGCCCGTCCCTGCGGGCGTGAGGGCCCTTCTGCGACGCCCACGACCGAAGGAATGCGACGGTCTGCAAAATTCTGTCATGTTCTGGGTTGAGTAATCCTGAAAGGTTATCTTCCTGAGAGGTATACTGTCGATCGGGAAAATTTTGGAAGTCTTTCCGTTCTCCATTATAGCCTATGGGATTCATTGGAATGGGTTAGGGTTAGGGTTAGAGTTCAGGACACACTTATGTTCGGGTGAAAATTGGGGTTTGGTTTAGGGTTGGGTAAGATGTATTTTTGATATCACACTGAATGGTATACTCTTGATGGGGAAAATTTTTGGATGTTTTTTCCATTCTCCATTAAAACCTATGGGAATCATTACAGTGAAAGGCAGCCCACGGCTAGGGCGATGGAGTGTCTCCTGTGCTCCGAAGGACCGAAGCAATAAAACGGTCTCCAATAATCCGGCGTTTTAAGGGTTAAGTAACCCTGAAGGGTAACTTAACCCTTAAAACGTTGGATTTCAGGAGAAAATTTGGAATCCACTGCTGGGCGCATTTTTTGGCACTCCCGGGAAAGGCAGCCCGTCCCTGCGGGCGTGAGGGCCCTTCTGCGACGCCCACGACCGAAGGAATGCGACGGTCTGCAAAATTCTGTCATGTTCTGGGTTGAGTAATCCTGAAAGGTTTTCTTTCTGAGAGGTATACTGTCGATAGGGAAAATTTTTGGAAGTCTATCCGTTCTCCATTATAGCCTATGGGATTCATTGGAATGGGTTAGGGTTAGAGTTCAGGACACACTTATGTTCGGGTGAAAATTGGGGTTTGGTTTAGGGTTGGGTAAGATGTATTTTTTGATATCACACTGAATGGTATACTCTTGATGGGGAAAATTTTTGGATGTTTTTCCATTCTCCATTAAAACCTATGGGAATCATTACAGTGAAAGGCAGCCCACGGCTAGGGCGATGGAGTGTCTCCTGTGCTCCGAAGGACCGAAGCAATAAAACGGTCTCCAATAATCCGGCGTTTTAAGGGTTAAGTAACCCTGAAGGGTAACTTAACCCTTAAAACGTTGGATTTCAGGAGAAAATTGGAATCCACTGCTGGGCGCATTTTTGGCACTCCCGGAAAGGCAGCCCGTCCCTGCGGGCGTGAGGGCCCTTCTGCGACGCCCACGACCGAAGGAATGTGACCGTCTGCAAAATTCTGTCATGTTCTGGGTTGAGTAATCCTGAAAGGTTTTCTTTCTGAGAGGCATACTGTCGATAGGGAAAATTTTTGGAAGTCTATCCGTTCTCCATTATAGCCTATGGGATTCATTGGAATGGGTTAGGGTTAGAGTTCAGGACACACTTATGTTCGGGTTGAAAATTGGGGTTTGGTTTAGGGTTGGGTAAGATGTATTTTTGATATCACACTGAATGGTATACTCTTGATGGGGAAAATTTTTGGATGTTTTTCCATTCTCCATTAAAACCTATGGGAATCATTACAGTGAAAGGCAGCCCACGGCTAGGGCGATGGAGTGTCTCCTGTGCTCCGAAGGACCGAAGCAATAAAACGGTCTCCAATAATCCGGCGTTTTAAGGGTTAAGTAACCCTGAAGGGTAACTTAACCCTTAAAACGTTGGATTTCAGGAGAAAATTGGAATCCACTGCTGGGCGCATTTTTGGCACTCCCGGGAAAGGCAGCCCTTCCCTGCGGGCGTGAGGGCCCTTCTGCGACGCCCCACGACCGAAGGAATGCGACGGTCTGCAAAATTCTGTCATGTTCTGGGTTGAGTAATCCTGAAAGGTTATCTTCCTGAGAGGTATACTGTCGATAGGGAAAATTTTTGTAAGTCTTTCCGTTCTCCATTATAGCCTATGGGATCCATTGGAATGGGTTAGGGTTAGGGTTAGAGTTCAGGACACACTTATGTTCGGGTGAAAATTGGTGTTTGGTTTAGGGTTGGGTAAGATGTATTTTTTGATATCACACTGAATGGTATACTCTTGATGGGGAAAATTTTTGGATGTTTTTTCCATTCTCCATTAAAACCTATGGGAATCATTACAGTGAAAGGCAGCCCACGGCTAGGGGGATGGAGTGTCTCCTGTGCTCCGAAGGTCCGAAGCAATAAAACGGTCTCCAATAATCCGGCGTTTTAAGGGTTAAGTAACCCTGAAGGGTAACTTAACCCTTAAAACGTTGGATTTCAGGAGAAAATTGGAATCCACTGCTGGGCGCATTTTTGGCACTCCCGGGAAAGGCAGCCCGTCCCTGCGGGCGTGAGGGCCCTTCTGCGACGCCCACGACCGAAGGAATGCGACGGTCTGCAAAATTCTGTCATGTTCTGGGTTGAGTAATCCTGAAAGGTTTTCTTTCTGAGAGGTATACTGTCGATAGGGAAAATTTTTGGAAGTCTATCCGTTCTCCATTATAGCCTATGGGATTCATTGGAATGGGTTAGGGTTAGAGTTCAGGACACACTTATGTTCGGGTGAAAATTGGGGTTTGGTTTAGGGTTGGGTAAGATGTATTTTTGATATCACACTGAATGGTATACTCTTGATGGGGAAAATTTTTGGATGTTTTTCCATTCTCCATTAAAACCTATGGGAATCATTACAGTGAAAGGCAGCCCACGGCTAGGGGGATGGAGTGTCTCCTGTGCTCCGAAGGACCGAAGCAATAAAACGGTCTCCAATAATCCGGCGTTTTAAGGGTTAAGTAACCCTGAAGGGTAACTTAACCCTTAAAACGTTGGATTTCAGGAGAAAATTGGAATCCACTGCTGGGCGCATTTTTGGCACTCCCGGGAAAGGCAGCCCGTCCCTGCGGGCGTGAGGGCCCTTCTGCGACGCCCACGACCGAAGGAATGTGACCGTCTGCAAAATTCTGTCATGTTCTGGGTTGAGTAATCCTGAAAGGTTTTCTTTCTGAGAGGCAATACTGTCGATAGGGAAAATTTTTGGAAGTCTATCCGTTCTCCATTATAGCCTATGGGATTCATTGGAATGGGTTTAGGGTTAGAGTTCAGGACACACTTATGTTCGGGTGAAAATTGGGGTTTGGTTTAGGGTTGGGTAAGATGTATTTTTGATATCACACTGAATGGTATACTCTTGATGGGGAAAATTTTTGGATGTTTTTCCATTCTCCATTAAAACCTATGGGAATCATTACAGTGAAAGGCAGCCCACGGCTAGGGCGATGGAGTGTCTCCTGTGCTCCGAAGGACCGAAGCAATAAAACGGTCTCCAATAATCCGGCGTTTTAAGGGTTAAGTAACCCTGAAGGGTAACTTAACCCTTAAAACGTTGGATTTCAGGAGAAAATTGGAATCCACTGCTGGGCGCATTTTTGGCACTCCCGGGAAAGGCAGCCCGTCCCTGCGGGCGTGAGGGCCCTTCTGCGACGCCCACGACCGAAGGAATGCGACGGTCTGCAAAATTCTGTCCATGTTCTGGTTGAGTAATCCTGAAAGGTTATCTTCCTGAGAGGTATACTGTCGATCGGGAAAATTTTTTGGAAGACTTTCCGTTCTCCATTATAGCCTATGGGATTCATTGGAATGGGTTAGGGTTAGAGTTCAGGACACACTTATGTTCGGTGTGAAAATTGGGGTTTGGTTTAGGGTTGGGTAAGATGTATTTTTGATATCACACTGAATGGTATACTCTTGATGGGGAAAATTTTTGGATGTTTTTCATTCTCCATTAAAACCTATGGGAATCATTACAGTGAAAGGCAGCCCACGGCTAGGGCGATGGAGTGTCTCCTGTGCTCCGAAGGACCGAAGCAATAAAACGGTCTCCAATAATCCGGCGTTTTAAGGGTTAAGTAACCCTGAAGGGTAACTTAACCCTTAAAACGTTGGATTTCAGGAGAAAATTGGAATCCACTGCTGGGCGCATTTTTGGCACTCCCGGGAAAGGCAGCCCGTCCCTGCGGGCGTGAGGGCCCTTCTGCGACGCCCACGACCGAAGGAATGCGACGGTCCTGCAAAATTCTGTCATGTTCTGGGTTGAGTAATCCTGAAAGGTTATCTTTCCTGAGAGGTATACTGTCGATCGGGAAAATTTTTGGGAAGTCTTTCCGTTCTCCATTATAGCCTATGGGATTCATTGGAATGGGTTAGGGTAGGGTTAGAGTTCAGGACACACTTATGTTCGGGTGAAAATTGGGGTTTGGTTTAGGGTTGGGTAAGATGTATTTTTGATATCACACTGAATGGTATACTCTTGATGGGGAAAATTTTTGGATGTTTTTCCATTCTCCATTAAAACCTATGGGAATCATTACAGTGAAAGGCAGCCCACGGCTAGGCGATGGAGTGTCTCCTGTGCTCCGAAGGACCGAAGCAATAAAACGGTCTCCAATAATCCGGCGTTTTAAGGGTTAAGTAACCCTGAAGGGTAACTTAACCCTTAAAACGTTGGATTTCAGGAGAAAATTGGAATCCACTGCTGGGCGCATTTTTGGCACTCCCGGGAAAGGCAGCCCATCCCTGCGGGCGTGAGGGGCCCTTCTGCAACGCCCACGACCGAAGGAATGTGACCGTCTACAAAATTCTGTCATGTTCTGGGTTGAGTAATCCTGAAAGGTTTTCTTTCTGAGAGGCATAGTGTCGATAGGGAAAATTTTTGGAAGTCTATCCGTTCTCCATTATAGCCTATGGGATTCATTGGAATGGGTTAGGGTTAGGGTTAGAGTTCAGGACACACTTATGTTCGGGTGAAAATTGGGGTTTGGTTTAGGGTTGGGTAAGATGTATTTTTGATATCACACTGAATGGTATACTCTTGATGGGGGAAAATTTTTGGATGTTTTTCCATTCTCCATTAAAACCTATGGGAATCATTACAGTGAAAGGCAGCCCACGGCTAGGGCGATGGAGTGTCTCCTGTGCTCCGAAGGGACCGAAGCAATAAAACGGTCTCCAATAATCCGGCGTTTTAAGGGTTAAGTAACCCTGAAGGGTAACTTAACCCTTAAAACGTTGGATTTCAGGAGAAAATTGGAATCCACTGCTGGGCGCATTTTTGGCACTCCCCGGAAAGGCAGCCCGTCCCTGCGGGCGTGAGGGCCCTTCTGCGACGCCCACGACCGAAGGAATGCGACGGTCTGCAAAATTCTGTCATGTTCTGGGTTGAGTAATCCTGAAAGGTTATCTTCCTGAGAGGTATACTGTCGATAGGGAAAATTTTTTGTAAGTCTTTCCGTTCTCCATTATAGCCTATGGGATCCATTGGAATGGGTTAGGGTTAGAGTTCAGGACACACTTATGTTCGGGTGAAAATTGGGGTTTGGTTTAGGGTTGGGTAAGATGTATTTTTGATATCACACTGAATGGTATACTCTTGATGGGGAAAATTTTTGGATGTTTTTCCATTCTCCATTAAAACCTATGGGAATCATTACAGTGAAAGGCAGCCCACGGCTAGGGGGATGGAGTGTCTCCTGTGCTCCGAAGGACCGAAGCAATAAAACGGTCTCCAATAATCCGGCGTTTTAAGGGTTAAGTAACCCTGAAGGGTAACTTAACCCTTAAAACGTTGGATTTCAGGAGAAAATTGGAATCCACTGCTGGGCGCATTTTTGGCACTCCCGGGAAAGGCAGCCCGTCCCTGCGGGCGTGAGGGCCCTTCTGCGACGCCCACGACCGAAAGGAATGCGACGGTCTGCAAAATTCTGTCATGTTCTGGGTTGAGTAATCCTGAAAGGTTTTCTTTCTGAGAGGTATACTGTCGATAGGGAAAATTTTTGGAAGTCTATCCGTTTCTCCATTATAGCCTATGGGATTCATTGGAATGGGTTCGGGTTAGAGTTCAGGACACACTTATGTTCGGGTGAAAATTGGGGTTTGGTTTAGGGTTGGGTAAGATGTATTTTTGATATCACACTGAATGGTATACTCTTGATGGGGGAAAATTTTTGGATGTTTTTCCATTCTCCATTAAAACCTATGGGAATCATTACAGTGAAAGGCAGCCCACGGCTAGGGCGATGGAGTGTCTCCTGTGCTCCGAAGGACCGAAGCAATAAAACGGTCTCCAATAATCCGGCGTTTTAAGGGTTAAGTAACCCTGAAGGGTAACTTAACCCTTAAAACGTTGGATTTCAGGAGAAAATTGGAATCCACTGCTGGGCGCATTTTTGGCACTCCCGGGAAAGGCAGCCCGTCCCTGCGGGCGTGAGGGCCCTTCTGCGACGCCCACGACCGAAGGAATGTGACCGTCTGCAGAATTCTGTCATGTTCTGGGTTGAGTAATCCTGAAAGGTTTTCTTTCTGAGAGGCATACTGTCGATAGGGAAAATTTTTGGAAGTCTATCCGTTCTCCATTATAGCCTATGGGATTCATTGGAATGGGTTAGGGTTAGAGTTCAGGACACACTTATGTTCAGGTGAAAATTGGGGTTTCGTTTAGGGTTGGGTAAGATGTATTTTTTGATATCACACTGAATGGTATACTCTTGATGGGGAAAATTTTTGGATGTTTTTCCATTCTCCATTAAAACCTATGGGAATCATTACAGTGAAAGGCAGCCCACGGCTAGGGCGATGGAGTGTCTCCTGTGCTCCGAAGGACCGAAGCAATAAAACGGTCTCCAATAATCCGGCGTTTTAAGGGTTAAGTAACCCTGAAGGGTAACTTAACCCTTAAAACGTTGGATTTCAGGAGAAAATTGGAATCCACTGCTGGGCGCATTTTTGGCACTCCCGGGAAAGGCAGCCCGTCCCTGTGGGCGTGAGGGCCCTTCTGCGACGCCCACGACCGAAGGAATGCGACGGTCTGCAAAATTCTGTCATGTTCTGGGTTGAGTAATCCTGAAAGGTTATCTTCCTGAGAGGTATACTGTCGATAGGGAAAATTTTTGTAAGTCTTTCCGTTCTCCATTATAGCCTATGGGATCCATTGGAATGGGTTAGGGTTAGAGTTCAGGACACACTTATGTTCGGGTGAAAATTGGGGTTTGGTTTAGGGTTGGGTAAGATGTATTTTTTGATATCACACTGAATGGTATACTCTTGATGGGGAAAATTTTTGGATGTTTTTCCATTCTCCATTAAAACCTATGGGAATCATTACAGTGAAAGGCAGCCCACGGCTAGGGCGATGGAGTGTCTCCTGTGCTCCGAAGGACCGAAGCAATAAAACGGTCTCCAATAATCCGGCGTTTTTAAGGGTTAAGTAACCCTGAAGGGTAACTTAACCCTTAAAACGTTGGATTTCAGGAGAAAATTGGAATCCACTGCTGGGCGCATTTTTGGCACTCCCGGGAAAGGCAGCCCGTCCCTGCGGGCATGAGGGCCCTTCTGCGACGCCCACGACCGAAGGAATGCGACGGTCTGCAAAATTCTGTCATGTTCTGGGTTGAGTAATCCTGAAAGGTTTTCTTTCTGAGAGGTATACTGTCGATAGGGAAAATTTTTGGAAGTCTATCCGTTCTCCATTATAGCCTATGGGATTCATTGGAATGGGTTAGGGGTTAGAGTTCAGGACACACTTATGTTCGGGTGAAAATTGGGGTTTGGTTTAGGGTTGGGTAAGATGTATTTTTTGATATCACACTGAATGGTATACTCTTGATGGGGAAAATTTTTGGATGTTTTTCCATTCTCCATTAAAACCTATGGGAATCATTACAGTGAAAGGCAGCCCACGGCTAGGGCGATGGACCACGGCTAGGGCGATGGAGTGTCTCCTGTGCTCCGAAGGACCGAAGCAATAAAACGGTCTCCAATAATCCGGCGTTTTAAGGGTTAAGTAACCCTGAAGGGTAACTTAACCCTTAAAACGTTGGATTTCAGGAGAAAATTGGAATCCACTGCTGGGCGCATTTTTGGCACTCCCGGGAAAGGCAGCCCGTCCCTGCGGGCGTGAGGGCCCTTCTGCGACGCCCACGACCGAAGGAATGCGACGGTCTGCAAAATTCTGTCATGTTCTGGGTTGAGTAATCCTGAAAGGTTATCTTCCTGAGAGGTATACTGTCGATCGGGAAAATTTTTGGAAGACTTTCCGTTCTCCATTATAGCCTATGGGATTCATTGGAATGGGTTAGGGTTAGAGTTCAGGACACACTTATGTTCGGGTGAAAATTGGGGTTTGGTTTAGGGTTGGGTAAGATGTATTTTTGATATCACACTGAATGGTATACTCTTGATGGGGAAAATTTTTGGATGTTTTTCCATTCTCCATTAAAACCTATGGGAATCATTACAGTGAAAGGCAGCCCACGGCTAGGGCGATGGAGTGTCTCCTGTGCTCCGAAGGACCGAAGCAATAAAACGGTCTCCAATAATCCGGCGTTTTAAGGGTTAAGTAACCCTGAAGGGTAACTTAACCCTTAAAACGTTGGATTTCAGGAGAAAATTGGAATCCACTGCTGGGCGCATTTTTGGCACTCCCGGGAAAGGCAGCCCGTCCCTGCGGGCGTGAGGGCCCTTCTGCGACGCCCACGACCGAAGGAATGCGACGGTCTGCAAAATTCTGTCATGTTCTGGGTTGAGTAATCCTGAAAGGTTATCTTCCTGAGAGGTATACTGTCGATCGGGAAAATTTTTGGAAGACTTTCCGTTCTCCATTATAGCCTATGGGATTCATTGGAATGGGTTAGGGTTAGAGTTCAGGACACACTTATGTTCGGGTGAAAATTGGGGTTTGGTTTAGGGTTGGGTAAGATGTATTTTTGATATCACACTGAATGGTATACTCTTGATGGGGAAAATTTTTGGATGTTTTTCCATTCTCCATTAAAACCTATGGGAATCATTACAGTGAAAGGCAGCCCACGGCTAGGGCGATGGAGTGTCTCCTGTGCTCCGAAGGACCGAAGCAATAAAACGGTCTCCAATAATCCGGCGTTTTAAGGGTTAAGTAACCCTGAAGGGTAACTTAACCCTTAAAACGTTGGATTTCAGGAGAAAATTGGAATCCACTGCTGGGCGCATTTTTGGCACTCCCGGGAAAGGCAGCCCGTCCCTGCGGGCGTGAGGGCCCTTCTGCGACGCCCACGACCGAATTGCGACGGTCTGGAAAATTCTGTCATGTTCTGGGTTGAGTAATCCTGAAAGGTTATCTTCCTGAGAGGTATACTGTCGATCGGGAAAATTTTTGTAAGTCTTTCCATTCTCCATTATAGCCTATGGGATCCATTGGAATGGGTTAGGGTTAGGGTTAGAGTTCAGGACACACTTATGTTCGGGTGAAAATTGGGGTTTGGTTTAGGGTTGGGTAAGATGTATTTTTGATATCACACTGAATGGTATACTCTTGATGGGGAAAATTTTTGGATGTTTTTCCATTCTCCATTAAAACCTATGGGAATCATTACAGTGAAAGGCAGCCCACGGCTAGGGGGATGGAGTGTCTCCTGTGCTCCGAAGGACCGAAGCAATAAAACGGTCTCCAATAATCCGGCGTTTTAAGGGTTAAGTAACCCTGAAGGGTAACTTAACCCTTAAAACGTTGGATTTCAGGAGAAAATTGGAATCCACTGCTGGGCGCATTTTTGGCACTCCCGGGAAAGGCAGCCCGTCCCTGCGGGCGTGAGGGCCCTTCTGCGACGCCCACGACCGAAGGAATGCGACGGTCTGCAAAATTCTGTCATGTTCTGGGTTGAGTAATCCTGAAAGGTTTTCTTTCTGAGAGGTATACTGTCGATAGGGAAAATTTTTGGAAGTCTATCCGTTCTCCATTATAGCCTATGGGATTCATTCGAATGGGTTAGGGTTAGAGTTCAGGACACACTTATGTTCGGGTGAAAATTGGGGTTTGGTTTAGGGTTGGGTAAGATGTATTTTTGATATCACACTGAATGGTATACTCTTGATGGGGAAAATTTTTGGATGTTTTTCCATTCTCCATTAAAACCTATGGGAATCATTACAGTGAAAGGCAGCCCACGGCTAGGGCGATGGAGTGTCTCCTGTGCTCCGAAGGACCGAAGCAATAAAACGGTCTCCAATAATCCGGCGTTTTAAGGGTTAAGTAACCCTGAAGGGTAACTTAACCCTTAAAACGTTGGATTTCAGGAGAAAATTGGAATCCACTGCTGGGCGCATTTTTGGCACTCCCGGGAAAGGCAGCCCGTCCCTGCGGGCGTGAGGGCCCTTCTGCGACGCCCACGACCGAAGGAATGTGACCGTCTGCAAAATTCTGTCATGTTCTGGGTTGAGTAATCCTGAAAGGTTTTCTTTCTGAGAGGCATACTGTCGATAGGGAAAATTTTTGGAAGTCTATCCGTTCTCCATTATAGCCTATGGGATTCATTGGAATGGGTTAGGGTTAGAGTTCAGGACACACTTATGTTCGGGTGAAAATTGGGGTTTGGTTTAGGGTTGGGTAAGATGTATTTTTGATATCACACTGAATGGTATACTCTTGATGGGGAAAATTTTTGGATGTTTTTCCATTCTCCATTAAAACCTATGGGAATCATTACAGTGAAAGGCAGCCCACGGCTAGGGCGATGGAGTGTCTCCTGTGCTCCGAAGGACCGAAGCAATAAAACGGTCTCCAATAATCCGGCGTTTTAAGGGTTAAGTAACCCTGAAGGGTAACTTAACCCTTAAAACGTTGGATTTCAGGAGAAAATTGGAATCCACTGCTGGGCGCATTTTTGGCACTCCCGGGAAAGGCAGCCCGTCCCTGTGGGCGTGAGGGCCCTTCTGCGACGCCCACGACCGAAGGAATGCGACGGTCTGCAAAATTCTGTCATGTTCTGGGTTGAGTAATCCTGAAAGGTTATCTTCCTGAGAGGTATACTGTCGATAGGGAAAATTTTTGTAAGTCTTTCCGTTCTCCATTATAGCCTATGGGATCCATTGGAATGGGTTAGGGTTAGAGTTCAGGACACACTTATGTTCGGGTGAAAATTGGGGTTTGGTTTAGGGTTGGGTAAGATGTATTTTTGATATCACACTGAATGGTATACTCTTGATGGGGAAAATTTTTGGATGTTTTTCCATTCTCCATTAAAACCTATGGGAATCATTACAGTGAAAGGCAGCCCACGGCTAGGGCGATGGAGTGTCTCCTGTGCTCCGAAGGACCGAAGCAATAAAACGGTCTCCAATAATCCGGCGTTTTAAGGGTTAAGTAACCCTGAAGGGTAACTTAACCCTTAAAACGTTGGATTTCAGGAGAAAATTGGAATCCACTGCTGGGCGCATTTTTGGCACTCCCGGGAAAGGCAGCCCGTCCCTGCGGGCATGAGGGCCCTTCTGCGACGCCCACGACCGAAGGAATGCGACGGTCTGCAAAATTCTGTCATGTTCTGGGTTGAGTAATCCTGAAAGGTTTTCTTTCTGAGAGGTATACTGTCGATAGGGAAAATTTTTGGAAGTCTATCCGTTCTCCATTATAGCCTATGGGATTCATTGGAATGGGTTAGGGTTAGAGTTCAGGACACACTTATGTTCGGGTGAAAATTGGGGTTTGGTTTAGGGTTGGGTAAGATGTATTTTTGATATCACACTGAATGGTATACTCTTGATGGGGAAAATTTTTGGATGTTTTTCCATTCTCCATTAAAACCTATGGGAATCATTACAGTGAAAGGCAGCCCACGGCTAGGGCGATGGAGTGTCTCCTGTGCTCCGAAGGACCGAAGCAATAAAACGGTCTCCAATAATCCGGCGTTTTAAGGGTTAAGTAACCCTGAAGGGTAACTTAACCCTTAAAACGTTGGATTTCAGGAGAAAATTGGAATCCACTGCTGGGCGCATTTTTGGCACTCCCGGGAAAGGCAGCCCGTCCCTGCGGGCGTGAGGGCCCTTCTGCGACGCCCACGACCGAAGGAATGCGACGGTCTGCAAAATTCTGTCATGTTCTGGGTTGAGTAATCCTGAAAGGTTATCTTCCTGAGAGGTATACTGTCGATCGGGAAAATTTTTGGAAGACTTTCCGTTCTCCATTATAGCCTATGGGATTCATTGGAATGGGTTAGGGTTAGGGTTAGAGTTCAGGACACACTTATGTTCGGGTGAAAATTGGGGTTTGGTTTAGGGTTGGGTAAGATGTATTTTTGATATCACACTGAATGGTATACTCTTGATGGGGAAAATTTTTGGATGTTTTTCCATTCTCCATTAAAACCTATGGGAATCATTACAGTGAAAGGCAGCCCACGGCTAGGGCGATGGAGTGTCTCCTGTGCTCCGAAGGACCGAAGCAATAAAACGGTCTCCAATAATCCGGCGTTTTAAGGGTTAAGTAACCCTGAAGGGTAACTTAACCCTTAAAACGTTGGATTTCAGGAGAAAATTGGAATCCACTGCTGGGCGCATTTTTGGCACTCCCGGGAAAGGCAGCCCGTCCCTGCGGGCGTGAGGGCCCTTCTGCGACGCCCACGACCGAATTGCGACGGTCTGCAAAATTCTGTCATGTTCTGGGTTGAGTAATCCTGAAAGGTTATCTTCCTGAGAGGTATACTGTCGATCGGGAAAATTTTTGTAAGTCTTTCCATTCTCCATTATAGCCTATGGGATCCATTGGAATGGGTTAGGGTTAGGGTTAGAGTTCAGGACACACTTATGTTCGGGTGAAAATTGGGGTTTGGTTTAGGGTTGGGTAAGATGTATTTTTGATATCACACTGAATGGTATACTCTTGATGGGGAAAATTTTTGGATGTTTTTCCATTCTCCATTAAAACCTATGGGAATCATTACAGTGAAAGGCAGCCCACGGCTAGGGGGATGGAGTGTCTCCTGTGCTCCGAAGGACCGAAGCAATAAAACGGTCTCCAATAATCCGGCGTTTTAAGGGTTAAGTAACCCTGAAGGGTAACTTAACCCTTAAAACGTTGGATTTCAGGAGAAAATTGGAATCCACTGCTGGGCGCATTTTTGGCACTCCCGGGAAAGGCAGCCCGTCCCTGCGGGCGTGAGGGCCCTTCTGCGACGCCCACGACCGAAGGAATGCGACGGTCTGCAAAATTCTGTCATGTTCTGGGTTGAGTAATCCTGAAAGGTTTTCTTTCTGAGAGGTATACTGTCGATAGGGAAAATTTTTGGAAGTCTATCCGTTCTCCATTATAGCCTATGGGATTCATTCGAATGGGTTAGGGTTAGAGTTCAGGACACACTTATGTTCGGGTGAAAATTGGGGTTTGGTTTAGGGTTGGGTAAGATGTATTTTTGATATCACACTGAATGGTATACTCTTGATGGGGAAAATTTTTGGATGTTTTTCCATTCTCCATTAAAACCTATGGGAATCATTACAGTGAAAGGCAGCCCACGGCTAGGGGGATGGAGTGTCTCCTGTGCTCCGAAGGACCGAAGCAATAAAACGGTCTCCAATAATCCGGCGTTTTAAGGGTTAAGTAACCCTGAAGGGTAACTTAACCCTTAAAACGTTGGATTTCAGGAGAAAATTGGAATCCACTGCTGGGCGCATTTTTGGCACTCCCGGGAAAGGCAGCCCGTCCCTGCGGGCGTGAGGGCCCTTCTGCGACGCCCACGACCGAAGGAATGCGACGGTCTGCAAAATTCTGTCATGTTCTGGGTTGAGTAATCCTGAAAGGTTTTCTTTCTGAGAGGTATACTGTCGATCGGGTAAATTTTTGGAAGACTTTCCGTTCTCCATTATAGCCTATGGGATTCATTGGAATGGGTTAGGGTTAGCGTTAGAGTTCAGGACACACTTATGTTCGGGTGAAAATTGGGGTTTGGTTTAGGGTTGGGTAAGATGTATTTTTGATATCACACTGAATGGTATACTCTTGATGGGGAAAATTTTTGGATGTTTTTCCATTCTCCATTAAAACCTATGGGAATCATTACAGTGAAAGGCAGCCCACGGCTAGGGCGATGGAGTGTCTCCTGTGCTCCGAAGGACCGAAGCAATAAAACGGTCTCCAATAATCCGGCGTTTTAAGGGTTAAGTAACCCTGAAGGGTAACTTAACCCTTAAAACGTTGGATTTCAGGAGAAAATTGGAATCCACTGCTGGGCGCATTTTTGGCACTCCCGGGAAAGGCAGCCCGTCCCTGCGGGCATGAGGGCCCTTCTGCGACGCCCACGACCGAAGGATTGCGACGGTCTGCAAAATTCTGTCATGTTCTGGGTTGAGTAATCCTGAAAGGTTATCTTCCTGAGAGGTATACTGTCGATCGGGAAAATTTTTGTAAGTCTTTCCATTCTCCATTATAGCCTATGGGATCCATTGGAATGGGTTAGGGTTAGGGTTAGAGTTCAGGACACACTTATGTTCGGGTGAAAATTGGGGTTTGGTTTAGGGTTGGGTAAGATGTATGTTTGATATCACACTGAATGGTATACTCTTGATGGGGAAAATTTTTGGATGTTTTTCCATTCTCCATTAAAACCTATGGGAATCATTACAGTGAAAGGCAGCCCACGGCTAGGGGGATGGAGTGTCTCCTGTGCTCCGAAGGACCGAAGCAATAAAACGGTCTCCAATAATCCGGCGTTTTAAGGGTTAAGTAACCCTGAAGGGTAACTTAACCCTTAAAACGTTGGATTTCAGGAGAAAATTGGAATCCACTGCTGGGCGCATTTTTGGCACTCCCGGGAAAGGCAGCCCGTCCCTGCGGGCGTGAGGGCCCTTCTGCGACGCCCACGACCGAAGGAATGCGACGGTCTGCAAAATTCTGTCATGTTCTGGGTTGAGTAATCCTGAAAGGTTATCTTCCTGAGAGGTATACTGTCGATCGGGAAAATTTTTGTAAGTCTTTCCATTCTCCATTATAGCCTATGGGATCCATTGGAATGGGTTAGGGTTAGAGTTCAGGACACACTTATGTTCGGGTGAAAATTGGGGTTTGGTTTAGGGTTGGGTAAGATGTATTTTTGATATCACACTGAATGGTATACTCTTGATGGGGAAAATTTTTGGATGTTTTTCCATTCTCCATTAAAACCTATGGGAATCATTACAGTGAAAGGCAGCCCACGGCTAGGGGGATGGAGTGTCTCCTGTGCTCCGAAGGACCGAAGCAATAAAACGGTCTCCAATAATCCGGCGTTTTAAGGGTTAAGTAACCCTGAAGGGTAACTTAACCCTTAAAACGTTGGATTTCAGGAGAAAATTGGAATCCACTGCTGGGCGCATTTTTGGCACTCCCGGGAAAGGCAGCCCGTCCCTGCGGGCGTGAGGGCCCTTCTGCGACGCCCACGACCGAAGGAATGCGACGGTCTGCAAAATTCTGTCATGTTCTGGGTTGAGTAATCCTGAAAGGTTATCTTCCTGAGAGGTATACTGTCGATCGGGAAAATTTTTGGAAGACTTTCCGTTCTCCATTATAGCCTATGGGATTCATTGGAATGGGTTAGGGTTAGGGTTAGAGTTCAGGACACACTTATGTTCGGGTGAAAATTGGGGTTTGGTTTAGGGTTGGGTAAGATGTATTTTTGATATCACACTGAATGGTATACTCTTGATGGGGAAAATTTTTGGATGTTTTTCCATTCTCCATTAAAACCTATGGGAATCATTACAGTGAAAGGCAGCCCACGGCTAGGGGGATGGAGTGTCTCCTGTGCTCCGAAGGACCGAAGCAATAAAACGGTCTCCAATAATCCGGCGTTTTAAGGGTTAAGTAACCCTGAAGGGTAACTTAACCCTTAAAACGTTGGATTTCAGGAGAAAATTGGAATCCACTGCTGGGCGCATTTTTGGCACTCCCGGGAAAGGCAGCCCGTCCCTGCGGGCGTGAGGGCCCTTCTGCGACGCCCACGACCGAAGGAATGCGACGGTCTGCAAAATTCTGTCATGTTCTGGGTTGAGTAATCCTGAAAGGTTTTCTTTCTGAGAGGTATACTGTCGATAGGGAAAATTTTTGGAAGTCTATCCGTTCTCCATTATAGCCTATGGGATTCATTCGAATGGGTTAGGGTTAGAGTTCAGGACACACTTATGTTCGGGTGAAAATTGGGGTTTGGTTTAGGGTTGGGTAAGATGTATTTTTGATATCACACTGAATGGTATACTCTTGATGGGGAAAATTTTTGGATGTTTTTCCATTCTCCATTAAAACCTATGGGAATCATTACAGTGAAAGGCAGCCCACGGCTAGGGCGATGGAGTGTCTCCTGTGCTCCGAAGGACCGAAGCAATAAAACGGTCTCCAATAATCCGGCGTTTTAAGGGTTAAGTAACCCTGAAGGGTAACTTAACCCTTAAAACGTTGGATTTCAGGAGAAAATTGGAATCCACTGCTGGGCGCATTTTTGGCACTCCCGGGAAAGGCAGCCCGTCCCTGCGGGCGTGAGGGCCCTTCTGCGACGCCCACGACCGAAGGAATGCGACGGTCTGCAAAATTCTGTCATGTTCTGGGTTGAGTAATCCTGAAAGGTTATCTTCCTGAGAGGTATACTGTCGATCGGGAAAATTTTTGGAAGACTTTCCGTTCTCCATTATAGCCTATGGGATTCATTGGAATGGGTTAGGGTTAGGGTTAGAGTTCAGGACACACTTATGTTCGGGTGAAAATTGGGGTTTGGTTTAGGGTTGGGTAAGATGTATTTTTGATATCACACTGAATGGTATACTCTTGATGGGGAAAATTTTTGGATGTTTTTCCATTCTCCATTAAAACCTATGGGAATCATTACAGTGAAAGGCAGCCCACGGCTAGGGGGATGGAGTGTCTCCTGTGCTCCGAAGGACCGAAGCAATAAAACGGTCTCCAATAATCCGGCGTTTTAAGGGTTAAGTAACCCTGAAGGGTAACTTAACCCTTAAAACGTTGGATTTCAGGAGAAAATTGGAATCCACTGCTGGGCGCATTTTTGGCACTCCCGGGAAAGGCAGCCCGTCCCTGCGGGCGTGAGGGCCCTTCTGCGACGCCCACGACCGAAGGAATGCGACGGTCTGCAAAATTCTGTCATGTTCTGGGTTGAGTAATCCTGAAAGGTTTTCTTTCTGAGAGGTATACTGTCGATAGGGAAAATTTTTGGAAGTCTATCCTTTCTCCATTATAGCCTATGGGATTCATTGGAATGGGTTAGGGTTAGAGTTCAGGACACACTTATGTTCGGGTGAAAATTGGGGTTTGGTTTAGGGTTGGGTAAGATGTATTTTTGATATCACACTGAATGGTATACTCTTGATGGGGAAAATTTTTGGATGTTTTTCCATTCTCCATTAAAACCTATGGGAATCATTACAGTGAAAGGCAGCCCACGGCTAGGGCGATGGAGTGTCTCCTGTGCTCCGAAGGACCGAAGCAATAAAACGGTCTCCAATAATCCGGCGTTTTAAGGGTTAAGTAACCCTGAAGGGTAACTTAACCCTTAAAACGTTGGATTTCAGGAGAAAATTGGAATCCACTGCTGGGCGCATTTTTGGCACTCCCGGGAAAGGCAGCCCGTCCCTGCGGGCGTGAGGGCCCTTCTGCGACGCCCACGACCGAAGGAATGCGACGGTCTGCAAAATTCTGTCATGTTCTGGGTTGAGTAATCCTGAAAGGTTATCTTCCTGAGAGGTATACTGTCGATCGGGAAAATTTTTGGAAGACTTTCCGTTCTCCATTATAGCCTATGGGATTCATTGGAATGGGTTAGGGTTAGGGTTAGAGTTCAGGACACACTTATGTTCGGGTGAAAATTGGGGTTTGGTTTAGGGTTGGGTAAGATGTATTTTTGATATCACACTGAATGGTATACTCTTGATGGGGAAAATTTTTGGATGTTTTTCCATTCTCCATTAAAACCTATGGGAATCATTACAGTGAAAGGCAGCCCACGGCTAGGGGGATGGAGTGTCTCCTGTGCTCCGAAGGACCGAAGCAATAAAACGGCCTCCAATAATCCGGCGTTTTAAGGGTTAAGTAACCCTGAAGGGTAACTTAACCCTTAAAACGTTGGATTTCAGGAGAAAATTGGAATCCACTGCTGGGCGCATTTTTGGCACTCCCGGGAAAGGCAGCCCGTCCCTGCGGGCGTGAGGGCCCTTCTGCGACGCCCACGACCGAAGGAATGCGACGGTCTGCAAAATTCTGTCATGTTCTGGGTTGAGTAATCCTGAAAGGTTTTCTTTCTGAGAGGTATACTGTCGATAGGGAAAATTTTTGGAAGTCTATCCGTTCTCCATTATAGCCTATGGGATTCATTGGAATGGGTTAGGGTTAGAGTTCAGGACACACTTATGTTCGGGTGAAAATTGGGGTTTGGTTTAGGGTTGGGTAAGATGTATTTTTGATATCACACTGAATGGTATACTCTTGATGGGGAAAATTTTTGGATGTTTTTCCATTCTCCATTAAAACCTATGGGAATCATTACAGTGAAAGGCAGCCCACGGCTAGGGCGATGGAGTGTCTCCTGTGCTCCGAAGGACCGAAGCAATAAAACGGTCTCCAATAATCCGGCGTTTTAAGGGTTAAGTAACCCTGAAGGGTAACTTAACCCTTAAAACGTTGGATTTCAGGAGAAAATTGGAATCCACTGCTGGGCGCATTTTTGGCACTCCCGGGAAAGGCAGCCCGTCCCTGCGGGCGTGAGGGCCCTTCTGCGACGCCCACGACCGAAGGAATGCGACGGTCTGCAAAATTCTGTCATGTTCTGGGTTGAGTAATCCTGAAAGGTTTTCTTTCTGAGAGGTATACTGTCGATCGGGTAAATTTTTGGAAGACTTTCCGTTCTCCATTATAGCCTATGGGATTCATTGGAATGGGTTAGGGTTAGGGTTAGAGTTCAGGACACACTTATGTTCGGGTGAAAATTGGGGTTTGGTTTAGGGTTGGGTAAGATGTATTTTTGATATCACACTGAATGGTATACTCTTGATGGGGAAAATTTTTGGATGTTTTTCCATTCTCCATTAAAACCTATGGGAATCATTACAGTGAAAGGCAGCCCACGGCTAGGGCGATGGAGTGTCTCCTGTGCTCCGAAGGACCGAAGCAATAAAACGGTCTCCAATAATCCGGCGTTTTAAGGGTTAAGTAACCCTGAAGGGTAACTTAACCCTTAAAACGTTGGATTTCAGGAGAAAATTGGAATCCACTGCTGGGCGCATTTTTGGCACTCCCGGGAAAGGCAGCCCGTCCCTGCGGGCATGAGGGCCCTTCTGCGACGCCCACGACCGAAGGATTGCGACGGTCTGCAAAATTCTGTCATGTTCTGGGTTGAGTAATCCTGAAAGGTTATCTTCCTGAGAGGTATACTGTCGATCGGGAAAATTTTTGTAAGTCTTTCCATTCTCCATTATAGCCTATGGGATCCATTGGAATGGGTTAGGGTTAGGGTTAGAGTTCAGGACACACTTATGTTCGGGTGAAAATTGGGGTTTGGTTTAGGGTTGGGTAAGATGTATTTTTGATATCACACTGAATGGTATACTCTTGATGGGGAAAATTTTTGGATGTTTTTCCATTCTCCATTAAAACCTATGGGAATCATTACAGTGAAAGGCAGCCCACGGCTAGGGGGATGGAGTGTCTCCTGTGCTCCGAAGGACCGAAGCAATAAAACGGTCTCCAATAATCCGGCGTTTTAAGGGTTAAGTAACCCTGAAGGGTAACTTAACCCTTAAAACGTTGGATTTCAGGAGAAAATTGGAATCCACTGCTGGGCGCATTTTTGGCACTCCCGGGAAAGGCAGCCCGTCCCTGCGGGCGTGAGGGCCCTTCTGCGACGCCCACGACCGAAGGAATGCGACGGTCTGCAAAATTCTGTCATGTTCTGGGTTGAGTAATCCTGAAAGGTTATCTTCCTGAGAGGTATACTGTCGATCGGGAAAATTTTTGTAAGTCTTTCCATTCTCCATTATAGCCTATGGGATCCATTGGAATGGGTTAGGGTTAGGGTTAGAGTTCAGGACACACTTATGTTCGGGTGAAAATTGGGGTTTGGTTTAGGGTTGGGTAAGATGTATTTTTGATATCACACTGAATGGTATACTCTTGATGGGGAAAATTTTTGGATGTTTTTCCATTCTCCATTAAAACCTATGGGAATCATTACAGTGAAAGGCAGCCCACGGCTAGGGGGATGGAGTGTCTCCTGTGCTCCGAAGGACCGAAGCAATAAAACGGTCTCCAATAATCCGGCGTTTTAAGGGTTAAGTAACCCTGAAGGGTAACTTAACCCTTAAAACGTTGGATTTCAGGAGAAAATTGGAATCCACTGCTGGGCGCATTTTTGGCACTCCCAGGAAAGGCAGCCTGTCCCTGCGGGCGTGAGGGCCCTTCTGCGACGCCCACGACCGAAGGAATGCGACGGTCTGCAAAATTCTGTCATGTTCTGGGTTGAGTAATCCTGAAAGGTTTTCTTTCTGAGAGGTATACTGTCGATAGGGAAAATTTTTGGAAGTCTATCCGTTCTCCATTATAGCCTATGGGATTCATTGGAATGGGTTAGGGTTAGAGTTCAGGACACACTTATGTTCGGGTGAAAATTGGGGTTTGGTTTAGGGTTGGGTAAGATGTATTTTTGATATCACACTGAATGGTATACTCTTGATGGGGAAAATTTTTGGATGTTTTTCCATTCTCCATTAAAACCTATGGGAATCATTACAGTGAAAGGCAGCCCACGGCTAGGGGGATGGAGTGTCTCCTGTGCTCCGAAGGACCGAAGCAATAAAACGGTCTCCAATAATCCGGCGTTTTAAGGGTTAAGTAACCCTGAAGGGTAACTTAACCCTTAAAACGTTGGATTTCAGGAGAAAATTGGAATCCACTGCTGGGCGCATTTTTGGCACTCCCGGGAAAGGCAGTCCGTCCCTGCGGGCGTGAGGGCCCTTCTGCGACGCCCACGACCGAAGGAATGCGACGGTCTGCAAAATTCTGTCATGTTCTGGGTTGAGTAATCCTGAAAGGTTATCTTCCTGAGAGGTATACTGTCGATCGGGAAAATTTTTGGAAGACTTTCCGTTCTCCATTATAGCCTATGGGATTCATTGGAATGGGTTAGGGTTAGGGTTAGAGTTCAGGACACACTTATGTTCGGGTGAAAATTGGGGTTTGGTTTAGGGTTGGGTAAGATGTATTTTTGATATCACACTGAATGGTATACTCTTGATGGGGAAAATTTTTGGATGTTTTTCCATTCTCCATTAAAACCTATGGGAATCATTACAGTGAAAGGCAGCCCACGGCTAGGGGGATGGAGTGTCTCCTGTGCTCCGAAGGACCGAAGCAATAAAACGGTCTCCAATAATCCGGCGTTTTAAGGGTTAAGTAACCCTGAAGGGTAACTTAACCCTTAAAACGTTGGATTTCAGGAGAAAATTGGAATCCACTGCTGGGCGCATTTTTGGCACTCCCGGGAAAGGCAGCCCGTCCCTGCGGGCGTGAGGGCCCTTCTGCGACGCCCACGACCGAAGGAATGCGACGGTCTGCAAAATTCTGTCATGTTCTGGGTTGAGTAATCCTGAAAGGTTTTCTTTCTGAGAGGTATACTGTCGATAGGGAAAATTTTTGGAAGTCTATCCGTTCTCCATTATAGCCTATGGGATTCATTGGAATGGGTTAGGGTTAGAGTTCAGGACACACTTATGTTCGGGTGAAAATTGGGGTTTGGTTTAGGGTTGGGTAAGATGTATTTTTGATATCACACTGAATGGTATACTCTTGATGGGGAAAATTTTTGGATGTTTTTCCATTCTCCATTAAAACCTATGGGAATCATTACAGTGAAAGGCAGCCCACGGCTAGGGCGATGGAGTGTCTCCTGTGCTCCGAAGGACCGAAGCAATAAAACGGTCTCCAATAATCCGGCGTTTTAAGGGTTAAGTAACCCTGAAGGGTAACTTAACCCTTAAAACGTTGGATTTCAGGAGAAAATTGGAATCCACTGCTGGGCGCATTTTTGGCACTCCCGGGAAAGGCAGCCCGTCCCTGCGGGCGTGAGGGCCCTTCTGCGACGCCCACGACCGAAGGAATGCGACGGTCTGCAAAATTCTGTCATGTTCTGGGTTGAGTAATCCTGAAAGGTTATCTTCCTGAGAGGTATACTGTCGATCGGGAAAATTTTTGGAAGACTTTCCGTTCTCCATTATAGCCTATGGGATTCATTGGAATGGGTTAGGGTTAGGGTTAGAGTTCAGGACACACTTATGTTCGGGTGAAAATTGGGGTTTGGTTTAGGGTTGGGTAAGATGTATTTTTGATATCACACTGAATGGTATACTCTTGATGGGGAAAATTTTTGGATGTTTTTCCATTCTCCATTAAAACCTATGGGAATCATTACAGTGAAAGGCAGCCCACGGCTAGGGGGATGGAGTGTCTCCTGTGCTCCGAAGGACCGAAGCAATAAAACGGCCTCCAATAATCCGGCGTTTTAAGGGTTAAGTAACCCTGAAGGGTAACTTAACCCTTAAAACGTTGGATTTCAGGAGAAAATTGGAATCCACTGCTGGGCGCATTTTTGGCACTCCCGGGAAAGGCAGCCCGTCCCTGCGGGCGTGAGGGCCCTTCTGCGACGCCCACGACCGAAGGAATGCGACGGTCTGCAAAATTCTGTCATGTTCTGGGTTGAGTAATCCTGAAAGGTTTTCTTTCTGAGAGGTATACTGTCGATAGGGAAAATTTTTGGAAGTCTATCCGTTCTCCATTATAGCCTATGGGATTCATTGGAATGGGTTAGGGTTAGAGTTCAGGACACACTTATGTTCGGGTGAAAATTGGGGTTTGGTTTAGGGTTGGGTAAGATGTATTTTTGATATCACACTGAATGGTATACTCTTGATGGGGAAAATTTTTGGATGTTTTTCCATTCTCCATTAAAACCTATGGGAATCATTACAGTGAAAGGCAGCCCACGGCTAGGGCGATGGAGTGTCTCCTGTGCTCCGAAGGACCGAAGCAATAAAACGGTCTCCAATAATCCGGCGTTTTAAGGGTTAAGTAACCCTGAAGGGTAACTTAACCCTTAAAACGTTGGATTTCAGGAGAAAATTGGAATCCACTGCTGGGCGCATTTTTGGCACTCCCGGGAAAGGCAGCCCGTCCCTGCGGGCGTGAGGGCCCTTCTGCGACGCCCACGACCGAAGGAATGCGACGGTCTGCAAAATTCTGTCATGTTCTGGGTTGAGTAATCCTGAAAGGTTATCTTCCTGAGAGGTATACTGTCGATCGGGAAAATTTTTGGAAGACTTTCCGTTCTCCATTATAGCCTATGGGATTCATTGGAATGGGTTAGGGTTAGGGTTAGAGTTCAGGACACACTTATGTTCGGGTGAAAATTGGGGTTTGGTTTAGGGTTGGGTAAGATGTATTTTTGATATCACACTGAATGGTATACTCTTGATGGGGAAAATTTTTGGATGTTTTTCCATTCTCCATTAAAACCTATGGGAATCATTACAGTGAAAGGCAGCCCACGGCTAGGGGGATGGAGTGTCTCCTGTGCTCCGAAGGACCGAAGCAATAAAACGGCCTCCAATAATCCGGCGTTTTAAGGGTTAAGTAACCCTGAAGGGTAACTTAACCCTTAAAACGTTGGATTTCAGGAGAAAATTGGAATCCACTGCTGGGCGCATTTTTGGCACTCCCGGGAAAGGCAGCCCGTCCCTGCGGGCGTGAGGGCCCTTCTGCGACGCCCACGACCGAAGGAATGCGACGGTCTGCAAAATTCTGTCATGTTCTGGGTTGAGTAATCCTGAAAGGTTTTCTTTCTGAGAGGTATACTGTCGATAGGGAAAATTTTTGGAAGTCTATCCGTTCTCCATTATAGCCTATGGGATTCATTGGAATGGGTTAGGGTTAGAGTTCAGGACACACTTATGTTCGGGTGAAAATTGGGGTTTGGTTTAGGGTTGGGTAAGATGTATTTTTGATATCACACTGAATGGTATACTCTTGATGGGGAAAATTTTTGGATGTTTTTCCATTCTCCATTAAAACCTATGGGAATCATTACAGTGAAAGGCAGCCCACGGCTAGGGCGATGGAGTGTCTCCTGTGCTCCGAAGGACCGAAGCAATAAAACGGTCTCCAATAATCCGGCGTTTTAAGGGTTAAGTAACCCTGAAGGGTAACTTAACCCTTAAAACGTTGGATTTCAGGAGAAAATTGGAATCCACTGCTGGGCGCATTTTTGGCACTCCCGGGAAAGGCAGCCCGTCCCTGCGGGCGTGAGGGCCCTTCTGCGACGCCCACGACCGAAGGAATGCGACGGTCTGCAAAATTCTGTCATGTTCTGGGTTGAGTAATCCTGAAAGGTTTTCTTTCTGAGAGGTATACTGTCGATCGGGTAAATTTTTGGAAGACTTTCCGTTCTCCATTATAGCCTATGGGATTCATTGGAATGGGTTAGGGTTAGGGTTAGAGTTCAGGACACACTTATGTTCGGGTGAAAATTGGGGTTTGGTTTAGGGTTGGGTAAGATGTATTTTTGATATCACACTGAATGGTATACTCTTGATGGGGAAAATTTTTGGATGTTTTTCCATTCTCCATTAAAACCTATGGGAATCATTACAGTGAAAGGCAGCCCACGGCTAGGGCGATGGAGTGTCTCCTGTGCTCCGAAGGACCGAAGCAATAAAACGGTCTCCAATAATCCGGCGTTTTAAGGGTTAAGTAACCCTGAAGGGTAACTTAACCCTTAAAACGTTGGATTTCAGGAGAAAATTGGAATCCACTGCTGGGCGCATTTTTGGCACTCCCGGGAAAGGCAGCCCGTCCCTGCGGGCGTGAGGGCCCTTCTGCGACGCCCACGACCGAAGGAATGCGACGGTCTGCAAAATTCTGTCATGTTCTGGGTTGAGTAATCCTGAAAGGTTTTCTTTCTGAGAGGTATACTGTCGATCGGGTAAATTTTTGGAAGACTTTCCGTTCTCCATTATAGCCTATGGGATTCATTGGAATGGGTTAGGGTTAGGGTTAGAGTTCAGGACACACTTATGTTCGGGTGAAAATTGGGGTTTGGTTTAGGGTTGGGTAAGATGTATTTTTGATATCACACTGAATGGTATACTCTTGATGGGGAAAATTTTTGGATGTTTTTCCATTCTCCATTAAAACCTATGGGAATCATTACAGTGAAAGGCAGCCCACGGCTAGGGCGATGGAGTGTCTCCTGTGCTCCGAAGGACCGAAGCAATAAAACGGTCTCCAATAATCCGGCGTTTTAAGGGTTAAGTAACCCTGAAGGGTAACTTAACCCTTAAAACGTTGGATTTCAGGAGAAAATTGGAATCCACTGCTGGGCGCATTTTTGGCACTCCCGGGAAAGGCAGCCCGTCCCTGCGGGCATGAGGGCCCTTCTGCGACGCCCACGACCGAAGGATTGCGACGGTCTGCAAAATTCTGTCATGTTCTGGGTTGAGTAATCCTGAAAGGTTATCTTCCTGAGAGGTATACTGTCGATCGGGAAAATTTTTGTAAGTCTTTCCATTCTCCATTATAGCCTATGGGATCCATTGGAATGGGTTAGGGTTAGGGTTAGAGTTCAGGACACACTTATGTTCGGGTGAAAATTGGGGTTTGGTTTAGGGTTGGGTAAGATGTATTTTTGATATCACACTGAATGGTATACTCTTGATGGGGAAAATTTTTGGATGTTTTTCCATTCTCCATTAAAACCTATGGGAATCATTACAGTGAAAGGCAGCCCACGGCTAGGGGGATGGAGTGTCTCCTGTGCTCCGAAGGACCGAAGCAATAAAACGGTCTCCAATAATCCGGCGTTTTAAGGGTTAAGTAACCCTGAAGGGTAACTTAACCCTTAAAACGTTGGATTTCAGGAGAAAATTGGAATCCACTGCTGGGCGCATTTTTGGCACTCCCGGGAAAGGCAGCCCGTCCCTGCGGGCGTGAGGGCCCTTCTGCGACGCCCACGACCGAAGGAATGCGACGGTCTGCAAAATTCTGTCATGTTCTGGGTTGAGTAATCCTGAAAGGTTATCTTCCTGAGAGGTATACTGTCGATCGGGAAAATTTTTGTAAGTCTTTCCATTCTCCATTATAGCCTATGGGATCCATTGGAATGGGTTAGGGTTAGGGTTAGAGTTCAGGACACACTTATGTTCGGGTGAAAATTGGGGTTTGGTTTAGGGTTGGGTAAGATGTATTTTTGATATCACACTGAATGGTATACTCTTGATGGGGAAAATTTTTGGATGTTTTTCCATTCTCCATTAAAACCTATGGGAATCATTACAGTGAAAGGCAGCCCACGGCTAGGGGGATGGAGTGTCTCCTGTGCTCCGAAGGACCGAAGCAATAAAACGGTCTCCAATAATCCGGCGTTTTAAGGGTTAAGTAACCCTGAAGGGTAACTTAACCCTTAAAACGTTGGATTTCAGGAGAAAATTGGAATCCACTGCTGGGCGCATTTTTGGCACTCCCAGGAAAGGCAGCCTGTCCCTGCGGGCGTGAGGGCCCTTCTGCGACGCCCACGACCGAAGGAATGCGACGGTCTGCAAAATTCTGTCATGTTCTGGGTTGAGTAATCCTGAAAGGTTTTCTTTCTGAGAGGTATACTGTCGATAGGGAAAATTTTTGGAAGTCTATCCGTTCTCCATTATAGCCTATGGGATTCATTGGAATGGGTTAGGGTTAGAGTTCAGGACACACTTATGTTCGGGTGAAAATTGGGGTTTGGTTTAGGGTTGGGTAAGATGTATTTTTGATATCACACTGAATGGTATACTCTTGATGGGGAAAATTTTTGGATGTTTTTCCATTCTCCATTAAAACCTATGGGAATCATTACAGTGAAAGGCAGCCCACGGCTAGGGCGATGGAGTGTCTCCTGTGCTCCGAAGGACCGAAGCAATAAAACGGTCTCCAATAATCCGGCGTTTTAAGGGTTAAGTAACCCTGAAGGGTAACTTAACCCTTAAAACGTTGGATTTCAGGAGAAAATTGGAATCCACTGCTGGGCGCATTTTTGGCACTCCCGGGAAAGGCAGCCCGTCCCTGCGGGCGTGAGGGCCCTTCTGCGACGCCCACGACCGAAGGAATGCGACGGTCTGCAAAATTCTGTCATGTTCTGGGTTGAGTAATCCTGAAAGGTTATCTTCCTGAGAGGTATACTGTCGATCGGGAAAATTTTTGGAAGACTTTCCGTTCTCCATTATAGCCTATGGGATTCATTGGAATGGGTTAGGGTTAGGGTTAGAGTTCAGGACACACTTATGTTCGGGTGAAAATTGGGGTTTGGTTTAGGGTTGGGTAAGATGTATTTTTGATATCACACTGAATGGTATACTCTTGATGGGGAAAATTTTTGGATGTTTTTCCATTCTCCATTAAAACCTATGGGAATCATTACAGTGAAAGGCAGCCCACGGCTAGGGGGATGGAGTGTCTCCTGTGCTCCGAAGGACCGAAGCAATAAAACGGCCTCCAATAATCCGGCGTTTTAAGGGTTAAGTAACCCTGAAGGGTAACTTAACCCTTAAAACGTTGGATTTCAGGAGAAAATTGGAATCCACTGCTGGGCGCATTTTTGGCACTCCCGGGAAAGGCAGCCCGTCCCTGCGGGCGTGAGGGCCCTTCTGCGACGCCCACGACCGAAGGAATGCGACGGTCTGCAAAATTCTGTCATGTTCTGGGTTGAGTAATCCTGAAAGGTTATCTTCCTGAGAGGTATACTGTCGATCGGGAAAATTTTTGGAAGACTTTCCGTTCTCCATTATAGCCTATGGGATTCATTGGAATGGGTTAGGGTTAGGGTTAGAGTTCAGGACACACTTATGTTCGGGTGAAAATTGGGGTTTGGTTTAGGGTTGGGTAAGATGTATTTTTGATATCACACTGAATGGTATACTCTTGATGGGGAAATTTTTTGGATGTTTTTCCATTCTCCATTAAAACCTATGGGAATCATTACAGTGAAAGGCAGCCCACGGCTAGGGGGATGGAGTGTCTCCTGTGCTCCGAAGGACCGAAGCAATAAAACGGCCTCCAATAATCCGGCGTTTTAAGGGTTAAGTAACCCTGAAGGGTAACTTAACCCTTAAAACGTTGGATTTCAGGAGAAAATTGGAATCCACTGCTGGGCGCATTTTTGGCACTCCCGGGAAAGGCAGCCCGTCCCTGCGGGCGTGAGGGCCCTTCTGCGACGCCCACGACCGAAGGAATGCGACGGTCTGCAAAATTCTGTCATGTTCTGGGTTGAGTAATCCTGAAAGGTTATCTTCCTGAGAGGTATACTGTCGATCGGGAAAATTTTTGGAAGACTTTCCGTTCTCCATTATAGCCTATGGGATTCATTGGAATGGGTTAGGGTTAGGGTTAGAGTTCAGGACACACTTATGTTCGGGTGAAAATTGGGGTTTGGTTTAGGGTTGGGTAAGATGTATATTTGATATCACACTGAATGGTATACTCTTGATGGGGAAATTTTTTGGATGTTTTTCCATTCTCCATTAAAACCTATGGGAATCATTACAGTGAAAGGCAGCCCACGGCTAGGGGGATGGAGTGTCTCCTGTGCTCCGAAGGACCGAAGCAATAAAACGGCCTCCAATAATCCGGCGTTTTAAGGGTTAAGTAACCCTGAAGGGTAACTTAACCCTTAAAACGTTGGATTTCAGGAGAAAATTGGAATCCACTGCTGGGCGCATTTTTGGCACTCCCGGGAAAGGCAGCCCGTCCCTGCGGGCGTGAGGGCCCTTCTGCGACGCCCACGACCGAAGGAATGCGACGGTCTGCAAAATTCTGTCATGTTCTGGGTTGAGTAATCCTGAAAGGTTTTCTTTCTGAGAGGTATACTGTCGATAGGGAAAATTTTTGGAAGTCTATCCGTTCTCCATTATAGCCTATGGGATTCATTGGAATGGGTTAGGGTTAGGGTTAGAGTTCAGGACACACTTATGTTCGGGTGAAAATTGGGGTTTGGTTTAGGGTTGGGTAAGATGTATTTTTGATATCACACTGAATGGTATACTCTTGATGGGGAAAATTTTTGGATGTTTTTCCATTCTCCATTAAAACCTATGGGAATCATTACAGTGAAAGGCAGCCCACGGCTAGGGCGATGGAGTGTCTCCTGTGCTCCGAAGGACCGAAGCAATAAAACGGTCTCCAATAATCCGGCGTTTTAAGGGTTAAGTAACCCTGAAGGGTAACTTAACCCTTAAAACGTTGGATTTCAGGAGAAAATTGGAATCCACTGCTGGGCGCATTTTTGGCACTCCCGGGAAAGGCAGCCCGTCCCTGCGGGCGTGAGGGCCCTTCTGCGACGCCCACGACCGAAGGAATGCGACGGTCTGCAAAATTCTGTCATGTTCTGGGTTGAGTAATCCTGAAAGGTTTTCTTTCTGAGAGGTATACTGTCGATAGGGAAAATTTTTGGAAGTCTATCCGTTCTCCATTATAGCCTATGGGATTCATTGGAATGGGTTAGGGTTAGAGTTCAGGACACACTTATGTTTGGGTGAAAATTGGGGTTTGGTTTAGGGTTGGGTAAGATGTATTTTTGATATCACACTGAATGGTATACTCTTGATGGGGAAAATTTTTGGATGTTTTTCCATTCTCCATTAAAACCTATGGGAATCATTACAGTGAAAGGCAGCCCACGGCTAGGGCGATGGAGTGTCTCCTGTGCTCCGAAGGACCGAAGCAATAAAACGGTCTCCAATAATCCGGCGTTTTAAGGGTTAAGTAACCCTGAAGGGTAACTTAACCCTTAAAACGTTGGATTTCAGGAGAAAATTGGAATCCACTGCTGGGCGCATTTTTGGCACTCCCGGGAAAGGCAGCCCGTCCCTGCGGGCGTGAGGGCCCTTCTGCGACGCCCACGACCGAAGGAATGCGACGGTCTGCAAAATTCTGTCATGTTCTGGGTTGAGTAATCCTGAAAGGTTATCTTCCTGAGAGGTATACTGTCGATCGGGAAAATTTTTGGAAGACTTTCCGTTCTCCATTATAGCCTATGGGATTCATTGGAATGGGTTAGGGTTAGGGTTAGAGTTCAGGACACACTTATGTTCGGGTGAAAATTGGGGTTTGGTTTAGGGTTGGGTAAGATGTATTTTTGATATCACACTGAATGGTATACTCTTGATGGGGAAAATTTTTGGATGTTTTTCCATTCTCCATTAAAACCTATGGGAATCATTACAGTGAAAGGCAGCCCACGGCTAGGGCGATGGAGTGTCTCCTGTGCTCCGAAGGACCGAAGCAATAAAACGGTCTCCAATAATCCGGCGTTTTAAGGGTTAAGTAACCCTGAAGGGTAACTTAACCCTTAAAACGTTGGATTTCAGGAGAAAATTGGAATCCACTGCTGGGCGCATTTTTGGCACTCCCGGGAAAGGCAGCCCGTCCCTGCGGGCGTGAGGGCCCTTCTGCGACGCCCACGACCGAATTGCGACGGTCTGCAAAATTCTGTCATGTTCTGGGTTGAGTAATCCTGAAAGGTTATCTTCCTGAGAGGTATACTGTCGATCGGGAAAATTTTTGTAAGTCTTTCCATTCTCCATTATAGCCTATGGGATCCATTGGAATGGGTTAGGGTTAGGGTTAGAGTTCAGGACACACTTATGTTCGGGTGAAAATTGGGGTTTGGTTTAGGGTTGGGTAAGATGTATTTTTGATATCACACTGAATGGTATACTCTTGATGGGGAAAATTTTTGGATGTTTTTCCATTCTCCATTAAAACCTATGGGAATCATTACAGTGAAAGGCAGCCCACGGCTAGGGGGATGGAGTGTCTCCTGTGCTCCGAAGGACCGAAGCAATAAAACGGTCTCCAATAATCCGGCGTTTTAAGGGTTAAGTAACCCTGAAGGGTAACTTAACCCTTAAAACGTTGGATTTCAGGAGAAAATTGGAATCCACTGCTGGGCGCATTTTTGGCACTCCCGGGAAAGGCAGCCCGTCCCTGCGGGCGTGAGGGCCCTTCTGCGACGCCCACGACCGAAGGAATGCGACGGTCTGCAAAATTCTGTCATGTTCTGGGTTGAGTAATCCTGAAAGGTTTTCTTTCTGAGAGGTATACTGTCGATAGGGAAAATTTTTGGAAGTCTATCCGTTCTCCATTATAGCCTATGGGATTCATTGGAATGGGTTAGGGTTAGAGTTCAGGACACACTTATGTTCGGGTGAAAATTGGGGTTTGGTTTAGGGTTGGGTAAGATGTATTTTTGATATCACACTGAATGGTATACTCTTGATGGGGAAAATTTTTGGATGTTTTTCCATTCTCCATTAAAACCTATGGGAATCATTACAGTGAAAGGCAGCCCACGGCTAGGGCGATGGAGTGTCTCCTGTGCTCCGAAGGACCGAAGCAATAAAACGGTCTCCAATAATCCGGCGTTTTAAGGGTTAAGTAACCCTGAAGGGTAACTTAACCCTTAAAACGTTGGATTTCAGGAGAAAATTGGAATCCACTGCTGGGCGCATTTTTGGCACTCCCGGGAAAGGCAGCCCGTCCCTGCGGGCGTGAGGGCCCTTCTGCGACGCCCACGACCGAAGGAATGCGACGGTCTGCAAAATTCTGTCATGTTCTGGGTTGAGTAATCCTGAAAGGTTATCTTCCTGAGAGGTATACTGTCGATCGGGAAAATTTTTGGAAGACTTTCCGTTCTCCATTATAGCCTATGGGATTCATTGGAATGGGTTAGGGTTAGGGTTAGAGTTCAGGACACACTTATGTTCGGGTGAAAATTGGGGTTTGGTTTAGGGTTGGGTAAGATGTATTTTTGATATCACACTGAATGGTATACTCTTGATGGGGAAAATTTTTGGATGTTTTTCCATTCTCCATCAAAACCTATGGGAATCATTACAGTGAAAGGCAGCCCACGGCTAGGGCGATGGAGTGTCTCCTGTGCTCCGAAGGACCGAAGCAATAAAACGGCCTCCAATAATCCGGCGTTTTAAGGGTTAAGTAACCCTGAAGGGTAACTTAACCCTTAAAACGTTGGATTTCAGGAGAAAATTGGAATCCACTGCTGGGCGCATTTTTGGCACTCCCGGGAAAGGCAGCCCGTCCCTGCGGGCGTGAGGGCCCTTCTGCGACGCCCACGACCGAAGGAATGCGACGGTCTGCAAAATTCTGTCATGTTCTGGGTTGAGTAATCCTGAAAGGTTTTCTTTCTGAGAGGTATACTGTCGATAGGGAAAATTTTTGTAAGTCTATCCGTTCTCCATTATAGCCTATGGGATTCATTGGAATGGGTTAGGGTTAGAGTTCAGGACACACTTATGTTCGGGTGAAAATTGGGGTTTGGTTTAGGGTTGGGTAAGATGTATTTTTGATATCACACTGAATGGTATACTCTTGATGGGGAAAATTTTTGGATGTTTTTCCATTCTCCATTAAAACCTATGGGAATCATTACAGTGAAAGGCAGCCCACGGCTAGGGCGATGGAGTGTCTCCTGTGCTCCGAAGGACCGAAGCAATAAAACGGTCTCCAATAATCCGGCGTTTTAAGGGTTAAGTAACCCTGAAGGGTAACTTAACCCTTAAAACGTTGGATTTCAGGAGAAAATTGGAATCCACTGCTGGGCGCATTTTTGGCACTCCCGGGAAAGGCAGCCCGTCCCTGCGGGCGTGAGGGCCCTTCTGCGACGCCCACGACCGAAGGAATGCGACGGTCTGCAAAATTCTGTCATGTTCTGGGTTGAGTAATCCTGAAAGGTTATCTTCCTGAGAGGTATACTGTCGATCGGGAAAATTTTTGGAAGACTCTCCGTTCTCCATTATAGCCTATGGGATTCATTGGAATGGGTTAGGGTTAGGGTTAGAGTTCAGGACACACTTATGTTCGGGTGAAAATTGGGGTTTGGTTTAGGGTTGGGTAAGATGTATTTTTGATATCACACTGAATGGTATACTCTTGATGGGGAAATTTTTTGGATGTTTTTCCATTCTCCATTAAAACCTATGGGAATCATTACAGTGAAAGGCAGCCCACGGCTAGGGGGATGGAGTGTCTCCTGTGCTCCGAAGGACCGAAGCAATAAAACGGCCTCCAATAATCCGGCGTTTTAAGGGTTAAGTAACCCTGAAGGGTAACTTAACCCTTAAAACGTTGGATTTCAGGAGAAAATTGGAATCCACTGCTGGGCGCATTTTTGGCACTCCCGGGAAAGGCAGCCCGTCCCTGCGGGCGTGAGGGCCCTTCTGCGACGCCCACGACCGAAGGAATGCGACGGTCTGCAAAATTCTGTCATGTTCTGGGTTGAGTAATCCTGAAAGGTTTTCTTTCTGAGAGGTATACTGTCGATAGGGAAAATTTTTGGAAGTCTATCCGTTCTCCATTATAGCCTATGGGATTCATTGGAATGGGTTAGGGTTAGAGTTCAGGACACACTTATGTTCGGGTGAAAATTGGGGTTTGGTTTAGGGTTGGGTAAGATGTATTTTTGATATCACACTGAATGGTATACTCTTGATGGGGAAAATTTTTGGATGTTTTTCCATTCTCCATTAAAACCTATGGGAATCATTACAGTGAAAGGCAGCCCACGGCTAGGGCGATGGAGTGTCTCCTGTGCTCCGAAGGACCGAAGCAATAAAACGGTCTCCAATAATCCGGCGTTTTAAGGGTTAAGTAACCCTGAAGGGTAACTTAACCCTTAAAACGTTGGATTTCAGGAGAAAATTGGAATCCACTGCTGGGCGCATTTTTGGCACTCCCGGGAAAGGCAGCCCGTCCCTGCGGGCGTGAGGGCCCTTCTGCGACGCCCACGACCGAAGGAATGCGACGGTCTGCAAAATTCTGTCATGTTCTGGGTTGAGTAATCCTGAAAGGTTTTCTTTCTGAGAGGTATACTGTCGATAGGGAAAATTTTTGGAAGTCTATCCGTTCTCCATTATAGCGTATGGGATTCATTGGAATGGGTTAGGGTTAGAGTTCAGGACACACTTATGTTTGGGTGAAAATTGGGGTTTGGTTTAGGGTTGGGTAAGATGTATTTTTGATATCACACTGAATGGTATACTCTTGATGGGGAAAATTTTTGGATGTTTTTCCATTCTCCATTAAAACCTATGGGAATCATTACAGTGAAAGGCAGCCCACGGCTAGGGCGATGGAGTGTCTCCTGTGCTCCGAAGGACCGAAGCAATAAAACGGTCTCCAATAATCCGGCGTTTTAAGGGTTAAGTAACCCTGAAGGGTAACTTAACCCTTAAAACGTTGGATTTCAGGAGAAAATTGGAATCCACTGCTGGGCGCATTTTTGGCACTCCCGGGAAAGGCAGCCCGTCCCTGCGGGCGTGAGGGCCCTTCTGCGACGCCCACGACCGAAGGAATGCGACGGTCTGCAAAATTCTGTCATGTTCTGGGTTGAGTAATCCTGAAAGGTTATCTTCCTGAGAGGTATACTGTCGATCGGGAAAATTTTTGGAAGACTTTCCGTTCTCCATTATAGCCTATGGGATTCATTGGAATGGGTTAGGGTTAGGGTTAGAGTTCAGGACACACTTATGTTCGGGTGAAAATTGGGGTTTGGTTTAGGGTTGGGTAAGATGTATTTTTGATATCACACTGAATGGTATACTCTTGATGGGGAAAATTTTTGGATGTTTTTCCATTCTCCATTAAAACCTATGGGAATCATTACAGTGAAAGGCAGCCCACGGCTAGGGCGATGGAGTGTCTCCTGTGCTCCGAAGGACCGAAGCAATAAAACGGTCTCCAATAATCCGGCGTTTTAAGGGTTAAGTAACCCTGAAGGGTAACTTAACCCTTAAAACGTTGGATTTCAGGAGAAAATTGGAATCCACTGCTGGGCGCATTTTTGGCACTCCCGGGAAAGGCAGCCCGTCCCTGCGGGCGTGAGGGCCCTTCTGCGACGCCCACGACCGAAGGAATGCGACGGTCTGCAAAATTCTGTCATGTTCTGGGTTGAGTAATCCTGAAAGGTTATCTTCCTGAGAGGTATACTGTCGATCGGGAAAATTTTTGGAAGACTTTCCGTTCTCCATTATAGCCTATGGGATTCATTGGAATGGGTTAGGGTTAGGGTTAGAGTTCAGGACACACTTATGTTCGGGTGAAAATTGGGGTTTGGTTTAGGGTTGGGTAAGATGTATTTTTGATATCACACTGAATGGTATACTCTTGATGGGGAAAATTTTTGGATGTTTTTCCATTCTCCATTAAAACCTATGGGAATCATTACAGTGAAAGGCAGCCCACGGCTAGGGCGATGGAGTGTCTCCTGTGCTCCGAAGGACCGAAGCAATAAAACGGTCTCCAATAATCCGGCGTTTTAAGGGTTAAGTAACCCTGAAGGGTAACTTAACCCTTAAAACGTTGGATTTCAGGAGAAAATTGGAATCCACTGCTGGGCGCATTTTTGGCACTCCCGGGAAAGGCAGCCCGTCCCTGCGGGCGTGAGGGCCCTTCTGCGACGCCCACGACCGAATTGCGACGGTCTGCAAAATTCTGTCATGTTCTGGGTTGAGTAATCCTGAAAGGTTATCTTCCTGAGAGGTATACTGTCGATCGGGAAAATTTTTGTAAGTCTTTCCATTCTCCATTATAGCCTATGGGATCCATTGGAATGGGTTAGGGTTAGGGTTAGAGTTCAGGACACACTTATGTTCGGGTGAAAATTGGGGTTTGGTTTAGGGTTGGGTAAGATGTATTTTTGATATCACACTGAATGGTATACTCTTGATGGGGAAAATTTTTGGATGTTTTTCCATTCTCCATTAAAACCTATGGGAATCATTACAGTGAAAGGCAGCCCACGGCTAGGGGGATGGAGTGTCTCCTGTGCTCCGAAGGACCGAAGCAATAAAACGGTCTCCAATAATCCGGCGTTTTAAGGGTTAAGTAACCCTGAAGGGTAACTTAACCCTTAAAACGTTGGATTTCAGGAGAAAATTGGAATCCACTGCTGGGCGCATTTTTGGCACTCCCGGGAAAGGCAGCCCGTCCCTGCGGGCGTGAGGGCCCTTCTGCGACGCCCACGACCGAAGGAATGCGACGGTCTGCAAAATTCTGTCATGTTCTGGGTTGAGTAATCCTGAAAGGTTTTCTTTCTGAGAGGTATACTGTCGATAGGGAAAATTTTTGGAAGTCTATCCGTTCTCCATTATAGCCTATGGGATTCATTGGAATGGGTTAGGGTTAGAGTTCAGGACACACTTATGTTCGGGTGAAAATTGGGGTTTGGTTTAGGGTTGGGTAAGATGTATTTTTGATATCACACTGAATGGTATACTCTTGATGGGGAAAATTTTTGGATGTTTTTCCATTCTCCATTAAAACCTATGGGAATCATTACAGTGAAAGGCAGCCCACGGCTAGGGCGATGGAGTGTCTCCTGTGCTCCGAAGGACCGAAGCAATAAAACGGTCTCCAATAATCCGGCGTTTTAAGGGTTAAGTAACCCTGAAGGGTAACTTAACCCTTAAAACGTTGGATTTCAGGAGAAAATTGGAATCCACTGCTGGGCGCATTTTTGGCACTCCCGGGAAAGGCAGCCCGTCCCTGCGGGCGTGAGGGCCCTTCTGCGACGCCCACGACCGAAGGAATGCGAAGGTCTGCAAAATTCTGTCATGTTCTGGGTTGAGTAATCCTGAAAGGTTATCTTCCTGAGAGGTATACTGTCGATCGGGGAAAATTTTTGGAAGACTTTCCGTTCTCCATTATAGCCTATGGGATTCATTGGAATGGGTTAGGGTTAGGGTTAGAGTTCAGGACACACTTATGTTCGGGTGAAAATTGGGGTTTGGTTTAGGGTTGGGTAAGATGTATTTTTGATATCACACTGAATGGTATACTCTTGATGGGGAAAATTTTTGGATGTTTTTCCATTCTCCATTAAAACCTATGGGAATCATTACAGTGAAAGGCAGCCCACGGCTAGGGCGATGGAGTGTCTCCTGTGCTCCGAAGGACCGAAGCAATAAAACGGTCTCCAATAATCCGGCGTTTTAAGGGTTAAGTAACCCTGAAGGGTAACTTAACCCTTAAAACGTTGGATTTCAGGAGAAAATTGGAATCCACTGCTGGGCGCATTTTTGGCACTCCCGGGAAAGGCAACCCGTCCCTGCGGGCGTGAGGGCCCTTCTGCGACGCCCACGACCGAAGGATTGCGACGGTCTGCAAAATTCTGTCATGTTCTGGGTTGAGTAATCCTGAAAGGTTATCTTCCTGAGAGGTATACTGTCGATCGGGAAAATTTTTGTAAGTCTTTCCATTCTCCATTATAGCCTATGGGATCCATTGGAATGGGTTAGGGTTAGGGTTAGAGTTCAGGACACACTTATGTTCGGGTGAAAATTGGGGTTTGGTTTAGGGTTGGGTAAGATGTATTTTTGATATCACACTGAATGGTATACTCTTGATGGGGAAAATTTTTGGATGTTTTTCCATTCTCCATTAAAACCTATGGGAATCATTACAGTGAAAGGCAGCCCACGGCTAGGGCGATGGAGTGTCTCCTGTGCTCGAAGGACCGAAGCAATAAAACGGTCTCCAATAATCCGGCGTTTTAAGGGTTAAGTAACCCTGAAGGGTAACTTAACCCTTAAAACGTTGGATTTCAGGAGAAAATTGGAATCCACTGCTGGGCGCATTTTTGGCACTCCCGGGAAAGGCAGCCCGTCCCTGCGGGCGTGAGGGCCCTTCTGCGACGCCCACGACCGAATTGCGACGGTCTGCAAAATTCTGTCATGTTCTGGGTTGAGTAATCCTGAAAGGTTATCTTCCTGAGAGGTATACTGTCGATCGGGAAAATTTTTGTAAGTCTTTCCATTCTCCATTATAGCCTATGGGATCCATTGGAATGGGTTAGGGTTAGGGTTAGAGTTCAGGACACACTTATGTTCGGGTGAAAATTGGGGTTTGGTTTAGGGTTGGGTAAGATGTATTTTTGATATCACACTGAATGGTATACTCTTGATGGGGAAAATTTTTGGATGTTTTTCCATTCTCCATTAAAACCTATGGGAATCATTACAGTGAAAGGCAGCCCACGGCTAGGGGGATGGAGTGTCTCCTGTGCTCCGAAGGACCGAAGCAATAAAACGGTCTCCAATAATCCGGCGTTTTAAGGGTTAAGTAACCCTGAAGGGTAACTTAACCCTTAAAACGTTGGATTTCAGGAGAAAATTGGAATCCACTGCTGGGCGCATTTTTGGCACTCCCGGGAAAGGCAGCCCGTCCCTGCGGGCGTGAGGGCCCTTCTGCGACGCCCACGACCGAAGGAATGCGACGGTCTGCAAAATTCTGTCATGTTCTGGGTTGAGTAATCCTGAAAGGTTTTCTTTCTGAGAGGTATACTGTCGATAGGGAAAATTTTTGGAAGTCTATCCGTTCTCCATTATAGCCTATGGGATTCATTGGAATGGGTTAGGGTTAGAGTTCAGGACACACTTATGTTCGGGTGAAAATTGGGGTTTGGTTTAGGGTTGGGTAAGATGTATTTTTGATATCACACTGAATGGTATACTCTTGATGGGGAAAATTTTTGGATGTTTTTCCATTCTCCATTAAAACCTATGGGAATCATTACAGTGAAAGGCAGCCCACGGCTAGGGCGATGGAGTGTCTCCTGTGCTCCGAAGGACCGAAGCAATAAAACGGTCTCCAATAATCCGGCGTTTTAAGGGTTAAGTAACCCTGAACGGTAACTTAACCCTTAAAACGTTGGATTTCAGGAGAAAATTGGAATCCACTGCTGGGCGCATTTTTGGCACTCCGGGAAAGGCAGCCCGTCCCTGCGGGCGTGAGGGCCCTTCTGCGACGCCCACGACCGAAGGAATGCGAAGGTCTGCAAAATTCTGTCATGTTCTGGGTTGAGTAATCCTGAAAGGTTATCTTCCTGAGAGGTATACTGTCGATCGGGAAAATTTTTGAAGACTTTCCGTTCTCCATTATAGCCTATGGGATTCATTGGAATGGGTTAGGGTTAGGGTTAGAGTTCAGGACACACTTATGTTCGGGTGAAAATTGGGGTTTGGTTTAGGGTTGGGTAAGATGTATTTTTGATATCACACTGAATGGTATACTCTTGATGGGGAAAATTTTTGGATGTTTTTCCATTCTCCATTAAAACCTATGGGAATCATTACAGTGAAAGGCAGCCCACGGCTAGGGCGATGGAGTGTCTCCTGTGCTCCGAAGGACCGAAGCAATAAAACGGTCTCCAATAATCCGGCGTTTTAAGGGTTAAGTAACCCTGAAGGGTAACTTAACCCTTAAAACGTTGGATTTCAGGAGAAAATTGGAATCCACTGCTGGGCGCATTTTTGGCACTCCCGGGAAAGGCAGCCCGTCCCTGCGGGCGTGAGGGCCCTTCTGCGACGCCCACGACCGAAGGATTGCGACGGTCTGCAAAATTCTGTCATGTTCTGGGTTGAGTAATCCTGAAAGGTTATCTTCCTGAGAGGTATACTGTCGATCGGGAAAATTTTTGTAAGTCTTTCCATTCTCCATTATAGCCTATGGGATCCATTGGAATGGGTTAGGGTTAGGGTTAGAGTTCAGGACACACTTATGTTCGGGTGAAAATTGGGGTTTGGTTTAGGGTTGGTAAGATGTATTTTTGATATCACACTGAATGGTATACTCTTGATGGGGAAAATTTTTGGATGTTTTTCCATTCTCCATTAAAACCTATGGGAATCATTACAGTGAAAGGCAGCCCACGGCTAGGGGGATGGAGTGTCTCCTGTGCTCCGAAGGACCGAAGCAATAAAACGGTCTCCAATAATCCGGCGTTTTAAGGTTTAAGTAACCCTGAAGGGTAACTTAACCCTTAAAACGTTGGATTTCAGGAGAAAATTGGAATCCACTGCTGGGCGCATTTTTGGCACTCCCGGGAAAGGCAGCCCGTCCCTGCGGGCGTGAGGGCCCTTCTGCGACGCCCACGACCGAAGGAATGCGACGGTCTGCAAAATTCTGTCATGTTCTGGGTTGAGTAATCCTGAAAGGTTTTCTTTCTGAGAGGTATACTGTCGATCGGGTAAATTTTTGGAAGACTTTCCATTCTCCATTATAGCCTATGGGATTCATTGGAATGGGTTTGGGTTAGGGTTAGAGTTCAGGACACACTTATGTTCGGGTGAAAATTGGGGTTTGGTTTAGGGTTGGGTAAGATGTATTTTTGATATCACACTGAATGGTATACTCTTGATGGGGAAAATTTTTGGATGTTTTTCCATTCTCCATTAAAACCTATGGGAATCATTACAGTGAAAGGCAGCCCACGTCTAGGGCGATGGAGTGTCTCCTGTGCTCCGAAGGACCGAAGCAATAAAACGGTCTCCAATAATCCGGCGTTTTAAGGGTTAAGTAACCCTGAAGGGTAACTTAACCCTTAAAACGTTGGATTTCAGGAGAAAATTGGAATCCACTGCTGGGCGCATTTTTGGCACTCCCGGGAAAGGCAGCCCGTCCCTGCGGGCATGAGGGCCCTTCTGCGACGCCCACGACCGAAGGAATGCGACGGTCTGCAAAATTCTGTCATGTTCTGGGTTGAGTAATCCTGAAAGGTTATCTTCCTGAGAGGTATACTGTCGATCGGGAAAATTTTTGTAAGTCTTTCCTTTCTCCATTATAGCCTATGGGATCCATTGGAATGGGTTAGGGTTAGGGTTAGAGTTCAGGACACACTTATGTTCGGGTGAAAATTGGGGTTTGGTTTAGGGTTGGGTAAGATGTATTTTTGATATCACACTGAATGGTATACTCTTGATGGGGAAAATTTTTGGATGTTTTTCCATTCTCCATTAAAACCTATGGGAATCATTACAGTGAAAGGCAGCCCACGGCTAGGGGGATGGAGTGTCTCCTGTGCTCCGAAGGACCGAAGCAATAAAACGGTCTCCAATAATCCGGCGTTTTAAGGGTTAAGTAACCCTGAAGGGTAACTTAACCCTTAAAACGTTGGATTTCAGGAGAAAATCCACTGCTGGGCGCATTTTTGGCACTCCCGGGAAAGGCAGCCCGTCCCTGCGGGCGTGAGGGCCCTTCTGCGACGCCCACGACCGAAGGAATGCGACGGTCTGCAAAATTCTGTCATGTTCTGGGTTGAGTAATCCTGAAAGGTTATCTTCCTGAGAGGTATACTGTCGATCGGGAAAATTTTTGGAAGACTTTCCGTTCTCCATTATAGCCTATGGGATTCATTGGAATGGGTTAGGGTTAGGGTTAGAGTTCAGGACACACTCATGTTCGGGTGAAAATTGGGGTTTGGTTTAGGGTTGGGTAAGATGTATTTTTGATATCACACTGAATGGTATACTCTTGATGGGGAAAATTTTTGGATGTTTTTCCATTCTCCATTAAAACCTATGGGAATCATTACAGTGAAAGGCAGCCCACGGCTAGGGCGATGGAGTGTCTCCTGTGCTCCGAAGGACCGAAGCAATAAAACGGTCTCCAATAATCCGGCGTTTTAAGGGTTAAGTAACCCTGAAGGGTAACTTAACCCTTAAAACGTTGGATTTCAGGAGAAAATTGGAATCCACTGCTGGGCGCATTTTTGGCACTCCCGGGAAAGGCAGCCCGTCCCTGCGGGCATGAGGGCCCTTCTGCGACGCCCACGACCGAAGGAATGCGACGGTCTGCAAAATTCTGTCATGTTCTGGGTTGAGTAATCCTGAAAGGTTATCTTCCTGAGAGGTATACTGTCGATCGGGAAAATTTTTGTAAGTCTTTCCATTCTCCATTATAGCCTATGGGATCCATTGGAATGGGTTAGGGTTAGGGTTAGAGTTCAGGACACACTTATGTTCGGGTGAAAATTGGGGTTTGGTTTAGGGTTGGGTAAGATGTATTTTTGATATCACACTGAATGGTATACTCTTGATGGGGAAAATTTTTGGATGTTTTTCCATTCTCCATTAAAACCTATGGGAATCATTACAGTGAAAGGCAGCCCACGGCTAGGGGGATGGAGTGTCTCCTGTGCTCCGAAGGACCGAAGCAATAAAACGGTCTCCAATAATCCGGCGTTTTAAGGGTTAAGTAACCCTGAAGGGTAACTTAACCCTTAAAACGTTGGATTTCAGGAGAAAATTGGAATCCACTGCTGGGCGCATTTTTGGCACTCCCGGGAAAGGCAGCCCGTCCCTGCGGGCGTGAGGGCCCTTCTGCGACGCCCACGACCGAAGGAATGCGACGGTCTGCAAAATTCTGTCATGTTCTGGGTTGAGTAATCCTGAAAGGTTTTCTTTCTGAGAGGTATACTGTCGATAGGGAAAATTTTTGGAAGTCTATCCGTTCTCCATTATAGCCTATGGGATTCATTGGAATGGGTTAGGGTTAGAGTTCAGGACACACTTATGTTCGGGTGAAAATTGGGGTTTGGTTTAGGGTTGGGTAAGATGTATTTTTGATATCACACTGAATGGTATACTCTTGATGGGGAAAATTTTTGGATGTTTTTCCATTCTCCATTAAAACCTATGGGAATCATTACAGTGAAAGGCAGCCCACGGCTAGGGCGATGGAGTGTCTCCTGTGCTCCGAAGGACCGAAGCAATAAAACGGTCTCCAATAATCCGGCGTTTTAAGGGTTAAGTAACCCTGAAGGGTAACTTAACCCTTAAAACGTTGGATTTCAGGAGAAAATTGGAATCCACTGCTGGGCGCATTTTTGGCACTCCCGGGAAAGGCAGCCCGTCCCTGCGGGCGTGAGGGCCCTTCTGCGACGCCCACGACCGAAGGAATGCGACGGTCTGCAAAATTCTGTCATGTTCTGGGTTGAGTAATCCTGAAAGGTTTTCTTTCTGAGAGGTATACTGTCGATAGGGAAAATTTTTGGAAGTCTATCCGTTCTCCATTATAGCCTATGGGATTCATTGGAATGGGTTAGGGTTAGGGTTCAGGACACACTTATGTTCGGGTGAAAATTGGGGTTTGGTTTAGGGTTGGGTAAGATGTATTTTTGATATCACACTGAATGGTATACTCTTGATGGGGAAAATTTTTGGATGTTTTTCCATTCTCCATTAAAACCTATGGGAATCATTACAGTGAAAGGCAGCCCACGGCTAGGGCGATGGAGTGTCTCCTGTGCTCCGAAGGACCGAAGCAATAAAACGGTCTCCAATAATCCGGCGTTTTAAGGGTTAAGTAACCCTGAAGGGTAACTTAACCCTTAAAACGTTGGATTTCAGGAGAAAATTGGAATCCACTGCTGGGCGCATTTTTGGCACTCCCGGGAAAGGCAGCCCGTCCCTGCGGGCGTGAGGGCCCTTCTGCGACGCCCACGACCGAAGGAATGCGACGGTCTGCAAAATTCTGTCATGTTCTGGTTTGAGTAATCCTGAAAGGTTATCTTCCTGAGAGGTATACTGTCGATCGGGAAAATTTTTGGAAGACTTTCCGTTCTCCATTTTAGCCTATGGGATTCATTGGAATGGGTTAGGGTTAGGGTTAGAGTTCAGGACACACTTATGTTCGGGTGAAAATTGGGGTTTGGTTTAGGGTTGGGTAAGATGTATTTTTGATATCACACTGAATGGTATACTCTTGATGGGGAAAATTTTTGGATGTTTTTCCATTCTCCATTAAAAGCTATGGGAATCATTACAGTGAAAGGCAGCCCACGGCTAGGGCGATGGAGTGTCTCCTGTGCTCCGAAGGACCGAAGCAATAAAACGGTCTCCAATAATCCGGCGTTTTAAGGGTTAAGTAACCCTGAAGGGTAACTTAACCCTTAAAACGCTGGATTTCAGGAGAAAATTGGAATCCACTGCTGGGCGCATTTTTGGCACTCCCGGGAAAGGCAGCCTGTCCCTGCGGGCGTGAGGGCCCTTCTGCGACGCCCACGACCGAAGGATTGCGACGGTCTGCAAAATTCTGTCATGTTCTGGGTTGAGTAATCCTGAAAGGTTATCTTCCTGAGAGGTATACTGTCGATCGGGAAAATTTTTGTAAGTCTTTCCATTCTCCATTATAGCCTATGGGATCCATTGGAATGGGTTAGGGTTAGGGTTAGAGTTCAGGACACACTTATGTTCGGGTGAAAATTGGGGTTTGGTTTAGGGTTGGGTAAGATGTATTTTTGATATCACACTGAATGGTATACTCTTGATGGGGAAAATTTTTGGATGTTTTTCCATTCTCCATTAAAACCTATGGGAATCATTACAGTGAAAGGCAGCCCACGGCTAGGGGGATGGAGTGTCTCCTGTGCTCCGAAGGACCGAAGCAATAAAACGGTCTCCAATAATCCGGCGTTTTAAGGGTTAAGTAACCCTGAAGGGTAACTTAACCCTTAAAACGTTGGATTTCAGGAGAAAATTGGAATCCACTGCTGGGCGCATTTTTGGCACTCCCGGGAAAGGCAGCCCGTCCCTGCGGGCGTGAGGGCCCTTCTGCGACGCCCACGACCGAAGGAATGCGACGGTCTGCAAAATTCTGTCATGTTCTGGGTTGAGTAATCCTGAAAGGTTATCTTCCTGAGAGGTATACTGTCGATCGGGAAAATTTTTGGAAGACTTTCCGTTCTCCATTATAGCCTATGGGATTCATTGGAATGGGTTAGGGTTAGGGTTAGAGTTCAGGACACACTTATGTTCGGGTGAAAATTGGGGTTTGGTTTAGGGTTGGGTAAGATGTATTTTTGATATCACACTGAATGGTATACTCTTGATGGGGAAAATTTTTGGATGTTTTTCCATTCTCCATTAAAACCTATGGGAATCATTACAGTGAAAGGCAGCCCACGGCTAGGGGGATGGAGTGTCTCCTGTGCTCCGAAGGACCGAAGCAATAAAACGGTCTCCAATAATCCGGCGTTTTAAGGGTTAAGTAACCCTGAAGGGTAACTTAACCCTTAAAACGTTGGATTTCAGGAGAAAATTGGAATCCACTGCTGGGCGCATTTTTGGCACTCCCGGGAAAGGCAGCCCGTCCCTGCGGGCGTGAGGGCCCTTCTGCGACGCCCACGACCGAAGGAATGCGACGGTCTGCAAAATTCTGTCATGTTCTGGGTTGAGTAATCCTGAAAGGTTTTCTTTCTGAGAGGTATACTGTCGATAGGGAAAATTTTTGGAAGTCTATCCGTTCTCCATTATAGCCTATGGGATTCATTGGAATGGGTTAGGGTTAGAGTTCAGGACACACTTATGTTCGGGTGAAAATTGGGGTTTGGTTTAGGGTTGGGTAAGATGTATTTTTGATATCACACTGAATGGTATACTCTTGATGGGGAAAATTTTTGGATGTTTTTCCATTCTCCATTAAAACCTATGGGAATCATTACAGTGAAAGGCAGCCCACGGCTAGGGGGATGGAGTGTCTCCTGTGCTCCGAAGGACCGAAGCAATAAAACGGTCTCCAATAATCCGGCGTTTTAAGGGTTAAGTAACCCTGAAGGGTAACTTAACCCTTAAAACGTTGGATTTCAGGAGAAAATTGGAATCCACTGCTGGGCGCATTTTTGGCACTCCCGGGAAAGGCAGCCCGTCCCTGCGGGCGTGAGGGCCCTTCTGCGACGCCCACGACCGAAGGAATGCGACGGTCTGCAAAATTCTGTCATGTTCTGGGTTGAGTAATCCTGAAAGGTTTTCTTTCTGAGAGGTATACTGTCGATAGGGAAAATTTTTGGAAGTCTATCCGTTCTCCATTATAGCCTATGGGATTCATTGGAATGGGTTAGGGTTAGAGTTCAGGACACACTTATGTTCGGGTGAAAATTGGGGTTTGGTTTAGGGTTGGGTAAGATGTATTTTTGATATCACACTGAATGGTATACTCTTGATGGGGAAAATTTTTGGATGTTTTTCCATTCTCCATTAAAACCTATGGGAATCATTACAGTGAAAGGCAGCCCACGGCTAGGGCGATGGAGTGTCTCCTGTGCTCCGAAGGACCGAAGCAATAAAACGGTCTCCAATAATCCGGCGTTTTAAGGGTTAAGTAACCCTGAAGGGTAACTTAACCCTTAAAACGTTGGATTTCAGGAGAAAATTGGAATCCACTGCTGGGCGCATTTTTGGCACTCCCGGGAAAGGCAGCCCGTCCCTGCGGGCGTGAGGGCCCTTCTGCGACGCCCACGACCGAAGGAATGCGACGGTCTGCAAAATTCTGTCATGTTCTGGGTTGAGTAATCCTGAAAGGTTATCTTCCTGAGAGGTATACTGTCGATCGGGAAAATTTTTGGAAGACTTTCCGTTCTCCATTTTAGCCTATGGGATTCATTGGAATGGGTTAGGGTTAGGGTTAGAGTTCAGGACACACTTATGTTCGGGTGAAAATTGGGGTTTGGTTTAGGGTTGGGTAAGATGTATTTTTGATATCACACTGAATGGTATACTCTTGATGGGGAAAATTTTTGGATGTTTTTCCATTCTCCATTAAAAGCTATGGGAATCATTACAGTGAAAGGCAGCCCACGGCTAGGGCGATGGAGTGTCTCCTGTGCTCCGAAGGACCGAAGCAATAAAACGGTCTCCAATAATCCGGCGTTTTAAGGGTTAAGTAACCCTGAAGGGTAACTTAACCCTTAAAACGCTGGATTTCAGGAGAAAATTGGAATCCACTGCTGGGCGCATTTTTGGCACTCCCGGGAAAGGCAGCCTGTCCCTGCGGGCGTGAGGGCCCTTCTGCGACGCCCACGACCGAAGGATTGCGACGGTCTGCAAAATTCTGTCATGTTCTGGGTTGAGTAATCCTGAAAGGTTATCTTCCTGAGAGGTATACTGTCGATCGGGAAAATTTTTGTAAGTCTTTCCATTCTCCATTATAGCCTATGGGATCCATTGGAATGGGTTAGGGTTAGGGTTAGAGTTCAGGACACACTTATGTTCGGGTGAAAATTGGGGTTTGGTTTAGGGTTGGGTAAGATGTATTTTTGATATCACACTGAATGGTATACTCTTGATGGGGAAAATTTTTGGATGTTTTTCCATTCTCCATTAAAACCTATGGGAATCATTACAGTGAAAGGCAGCCCACGGCTAGGGGGATGGAGTGTCTCCTGTGCTCCGAAGGACCGAAGCAATAAAACGGTCTCCAATAATCCGGCGTTTTAAGGGTTAAGTAACCCTGAAGGGTAACTTAACCCTTAAAACGTTGGATTTCAGGAGAAAATTGGAATCCACTGCTGGGCGCATTTTTGGCACTCCCGGGAAAGGCAGCCCGTCCCTGCGGGCGTGAGGGCCCTTCTGCGACGCCCACGACCGAAGGAATGCGACGGTCTGCAAAATTCTGTCATGTTCTGGGTTGAGTAATCCTGAAAGGTTATCTTCCTGAGAGGTATACTGTCGATCGGGAAAATTTTTGGAAGACTTTCCGTTCTCCATTATAGCCTATGGGATTCATTGGAATGGGTTAGGGTTAGGGTTAGAGTTCAGGACACACTTATGTTCGGGTGAAAATTGGGGTTTGGTTTAGGGTTGGGTAAGATGTATTTTTGATATCACACTGAATGGTATACTCTTGATGGGGAAAATTTTTGGATGTTTTTCCATTCTCCATTAAAACCTATGGGAATCATTACAGTGAAAGGCAGCCCACGGCTAGGGCGATGGAGTGTCTCCTGTGCTCCGAAGGACCGAAGCAATAAAACGGTCTCCAATAATCCGGCGTTTTAAGGGTTAAGTAACCCTGAAGGGTAACTTAACCCTTAAAACGTTGGATTTCAGGAGAAAATTGGAATCCACTGCTGGGCGCATTTTTGGCACTCCCGGGAAAGGCAGCCCGTCCCTGCGGGCGTGAGGGCCCTTCTGCGACGCCCACGACCGAAGGAATGCGACGGTCTGCAAAATTCTGTCATGTTCTGGGTTGAGTAATCCTGAAAGGTTTTCTTTCTGAGAGGTATACTGTCGATAGGGAAAATTTTTGGAAGTCTATCCGTTCTCCATTATAGCCTATGGGATTCATTGGAATGGGTTAGGGTTAGAGTTCAGGACACACTTATGTTCGGGTGAAAATTGGGGTTTGGTTTAGGGTTGGGTAAGATGTATTTTTGATATCACACTGAATGGTATACTTTTGATGGGGAAAATTTTTGGATGTTTTTCCATTCTCCATTAAAACCTATGGGAATCATTACAGTGAAAGGCAGCCCACGGCTAGGGGGATGGAGTGTCTCCTGTGCTCCGAAGGACCGAAGCAATAAAACGGTCTCCAATAATCCGGCGTTTTAAGGGTTAAGTAACCCTGAAGGGTAACTTAACCCTTAAAACGTTGGATTTCAGGAGAAAATTGGAATCCACTGCTGGGCGCATTTTTGGCACTCCCGGGAAAGGCAGCCCGTCCCTGCGGGCGTGAGGGCCCTTCTGCGACGCCCACGACCGAAGGAATGCGACGGTCTGCAAAATTCTGTCATGTTCTGGGTTGAGTAATCCTGAAAGGTTTTCTTTCTGAGAGGTATACTGTCGATAGGGAAAATTTTTGGAAGTCTATCCGTTCTCCATTATAGCCTATGGGATTCATTGGAATGGGTTAGGGTTAGAGTTCAGGACACACTTATGTTCGGGTGAAAATTGGGGTTTGGTTTAGGGTTGGGTAAGATGTATTTTTGATATCACACTGAATGGTATACTCTTGATGGGGAAAATTTTTGGATGTTTTTCCATTCTCCATTAAAACCTATGGGAATCATTACAGTGAAAGGCAGCCCACGGCTAGGGCGATGGAGTGTCTCCTGTGCTCCGAAGGACCGAAGCAATAAAACGGTCTCCAATAATCCGGCGTTTTAAGGGTTAAGTAACCCTGAAGGGTAACTTAACCCTTAAAACGTTGGATTTCAGGAGAAAATTGGAATCCACTGCTGGGCGCATTTTTGGCACTCCCGGGAAAGGCAGCCCGTCCCTGCGGGCGTGAGGGCCCTTCTGCGACGCCCACGACCGAAGGAATGCGACGGTCTGCAAAATTCTGTCATGTTCTGGGTTGAGTAATCCTGAAAGGTTATCTTCCTGAGAGGTATACTGTCGATCGGGAAAATTTTTGGAAGACTTTCCGTTCTCCATTTTAGCCTATGGGATTCATTGGAATGGGTTAGGGTTAGGGTTAGAGTTCAGGACACACTTATGTTCGGGTGAAAATTGGGGTTTGGTTTAGGGTTGGGTAAGATGTATTTTTGATATCACACTGAATGGTATACTCTTGATGGGGAAAATTTTTGGATGTTTTTCCATTCTCCATTAAAAGCTATGGGAATCATTACAGTGAAAGGCAGCCCACGGCTAGGGCGATGGAGTGTCTCCTGTGCTCCGAAGGACCGAAGCAATAAAACGGTCTCCAATAATCCGGCGTTTTAAGGGTTAAGTAACCCTGAAGGGTAACTTAACCCTTAAAACGCTGGATTTCAGGAGAAAATTGGAATCCACTGCTGGGCGCATTTTTGGCACTCCCGGGAAAGGCAGCCTGTCCCTGCGGGCGTGAGGGCCCTTCTGCGACGCCCACGACCGAAGGATTGCGACGGTCTGCAAAATTCTGTCATGTTCTGGGTTGAGTAATCCTGAAAGGTTATCTTCCTGAGAGGTATACTGTCGATCGGGAAAATTTTTGTAAGTCTTTCCATTCTCCATTATAGCCTATGGGATCCATTGGAATGGGTTAGGGTTAGGGTTAGAGTTCAGGACACACTTATGTTCGGGTGAAAATTGGGGTTTGGTTTAGGGTTGGGTAAGATGTATTTTTGATATCACACTGAATGGTATACTCTTGATGGGGAAAATTTTTGGATGTTTTTCCATTCTCCATTAAAACCTATGGGAATCATTACAGTGAAAGGCAGCCCACGGCTAGGGGGATGGAGTGTCTCCTGTGCTCCGAAGGACCGAAGCAATAAAACGGTCTCCAATAATCCGGCGTTTTAAGGGTTAAGTAACCCTGAAGGGTAACTTAACCCTTAAAACGTTGGATTTCAGGAGAAAATTGGAATCCACTGCTGGGCGCATTTTTGGCACTCCCGGGAAAGGCAGCCCGTCCCTGCGGGCGTGAGGGCCCTTCTGCGACGCCCACGACCGAAGGAATGCGACGGTCTGCAAAATTCTGTCATGTTCTGGGTTGAGTAATCCTGAAAGGTTATCTTCCTGAGAGGTATACTGTCGATCGGGAAAATTTTTGGAAGACTTTCCGTTCTCCATTATAGCCTATGGGATTCATTGGAATGGGTTAGGGTTAGGGTTAGAGTTCAGGACACACTCATGTTCGGGTGAAAATTGGGGTTTGGTTTAGGGTTGGGTAAGATGTATTTTTGATATCACACTGAATGGTATACTCTTGATGGGGAAAATTTTTGGATGTTTTTCCATTCTCCATTAAAAGCTATGGGAATCATTACAGTGAAAGGCAGCCCACGGCTAGGGCGATGGAGTGTCTCCTGTGCTCCGAAGGACCGAAGCAATAAAACGGTCTCCAATAATCCGGCGTTTTAAGGGTTAAGTAACCCTGAAGGGTAACTTAACCCTTAAAACGCTGGATTTCAGGAGAAAATTGGAATCCACTGCTGGGCGCATTTTTGGCACTCCCGGGAAAGGCAGCCCGTCCCTGCGGGCGTGAGGGCCCTTCTGCGACGCCCACGACCGAAGGAATGCGACGGTCTGCAAAATTCTGTCATGTTCTGGGTTGAGTAATCCTGAAAGGTTTTCTTTCTGAGAGGTATACTGTCGATAGGGAAAATTTTTGGAAGTCTATCCGTTCTCCATTATAGCCTATGGGATTCATTGGAATGGGTTAGGGTTAGAGTTCAGGACACACTTATGTTCGGGTGAAAATTGGGGTTTGGTTTAGGGTTGGGTAAGATGTATTTTTGATATCACACTGAATGGTATACTCTTGATGGGGAAAATTTTTGGATGTTTTTCCATTCTCCATTAAAACCTATGGGAATCATTACAGTGAAAGGCAGCCCACGGCTAGGGCGATGGAGTGTCTCCTGTGCTCCGAAGGACCGAAGCAATAAAACGGTCTCCAATAATCCGGCGTTTTAAGGGTTAAGTAACCCTGAAGGGTAACTTAACCCTTAAAACGTTGGATTTCAGGAGAAAATTGGAATCCACTGCTGGGCGCATTTTTGGCACTCCCGGGAAAGGCAGCCCGTCCCTGCGGGCGTGAGGGCCCTTCTGCGACGCCCACGACCGAAGGAATGCGAAGGTCTGCAAAATTCTGTCATGTTCTGGGTTGAGTAATCCTGAAAGGTTATCTTCCTGAGAGGTATACTGTCGATCGGGAAAATTTTTGGAAGACTTTCCGTTCTCCATTATAGCCTATGGGATTCATTGGAATGGGTTAGGGTTAGGGTTAGAGTTCAGGACACACTTATGTTCGGGTGAAAATTGGGGTTTGGTTTAGGGTTGGGTAAGATGTATTTTTGATATCACACTGAATGGTATACTCTTGATGGGGAAAATTTTTGGATGTTTTTCCATTCTCCATTAAAAGCTATGGGAATCATTACAGTGAAAGGCAGCCCACGGCTAGGGCGATGGAGTGTCTCCTGTGCTCCGAAGGACCGAAGCAATAAAACGGTCTCCAATAATCCGGCGTTTTAAGGGTTAAGTAACCCTGAAGGGTAACTTAACCCTTAAAACGCTGGATTTCAGGAGAAAATTGGAATCCACTGCTGGGCGCATTTTTGGCACTCCCGGGAAAGGCAGCCTGTCCCTGCGGGCGTGAGGGCCCTTCTGCGACGCCCACGACCGAAGGATTGCGACGGTCTGCAAAATTCTGTCATGTTCTGGGTTGAGTAATCCTGAAAGGTTATCTTCCTGAGAGGTATACTGTCGATCGGGAAAATTTTTGTAAGTCTTTCCATTCTCCATTATAGCCTATGGGATCCATTGGAATGGGTTAGGGTTAGGGTTAGAGTTCAGGACACACTTATGTTCGGGTGAAAATTGGGGTTTGGTTTAGGGTTGGGTAAGATGTATTTTTGATATCGCACTGAATGGTATACTCTTGATGGGGAAAATTTTTGGATGTTTTTCCATTCTCCATTAAAACCTATGGGAATCATTACAGTGAAAGGCAGCCCACGGCTAGGGGGATGGAGTGTCTCCTGTGCTCCGAAGGACCGAAGCAATAAAACGGTCTCCAATAATCCGGCGTTTTAAGGGTTAAGTAACCCTGAAGGGTAACTTAACCCTTAAAACGTTGGATTTCAGGAGAAAATTGGAATCCACTGCTGGGCGCATTTTTGGCACTCCCGGGAAAGGCAGCCCGTCCCTGCGGGCGTGAGGGCCCTTCTGCGACGCCCACGACCGAAGGAATGCGACGGTCTGCAAAATTCTGTCATGTTCTGGGTTGAGTAATCCTGAAAGGTTTTCTTTCTGAGAGGTATACTGTCGATCGGGAAAATTTTTGGAAGACTTTCCGTTCTCCATTATAGCCTATGGGATTCATTGGAATGGGTTAGGGTTAGGGTTAGAGTTCAGGACACACTTATGTTCGGGTGAAAATTGGGGTTTGGTTTAGGGTTGGGTAAGATGTATTTTTGATATCACACTGAATGGTATACTCTTGATGGGGAAAATTTTTGGATGTTTTTCCATTCTCCATTAAAACCTATGGGAATCATGACAGTGAAAGGCAGCCCACGGCTAGGGGGATGGAGTGTCTCCTGTGCTCCGAAGGACCGAAGCAATAAAACGGTCTCCAATAATCCGGCGTTTTAAGGGTTAAGTAACCCTGAAGGGTAACTTAACCCTTAAAACGTTGGATTTCAGGAGAAAATTGGAATCCACTGCTGGGCGCATTTTTGGCACTCCCGGGAAAGGCAGCCCGTCCCTGCGGGCGTGAGGGCCCTTCTGCGACGCCCACGACCGAAGGAATGCGACGGTCTGCAAAATTCTGTCATGTTCTGGGTTGAGTAATCCTGAAAGGTTTTCTTTCTGAGAGGTATACTGTCGATCGGGAAAATTTTTGGAAGACTTTCCGTTCTCCATTATAGCCTATGGGATTCATTGGAATGAGTTAGGGTTAGGGTTAGAGTTCAGGACACACTTATGTTCGGGTGAAAATTGGGGTTTGGTTTAGGGTTGGGTAAGATGTATTTTTGATATCACACTGAATGGTATACTCTTGATGGGGAAAATTTTTGGATGTTTTTCCATTCTCCATTAAAACCTATGGGAATCATTACAGTGAAAGGCAGCCCACGGCTAGGGCGATGGAGTGTCTCCTGTGCTCCGAAGGACCGAAGCAATAAAACGGTCTCCAATAATCCGGCGTTTTAAGGGTTAAGTAACCCTGAAGGGTAACTTAACCCTTAAAACGTTGGATTTCAGGAGAAAATTGGAATCCACTGCTGGGCGCATTTTTGGCACTCCCGGGAAAGGCAGCCCGTCCCTGTGGGCGTGAGGGCCCTTCTGCGACGCCCACGACCGAAGGAATGGGACGGTCTGCAAAATTCTGTCATGTTCTGGGTTGAGTAATCCTGAAAGGTTATCTTCCTGAGAGGTATACTGTCGATCGGGAAAATTTTTGTAAGTCTTTCCATTCTCCATTATAGCCTATGGGATCCATTGGAATGGGTTAGGGTTAGAGTTCAGGACACACTTATGTTCGGGTGAAAATTGGGGTTTGGTTTAGGGTTGGGTAAGATGTATTTTTGATATCACACTGAATGGTATACTCTTGATGGGGAAAATTTTTGGATGTTTTTCCATTCTCCATTAAAACCTATGGGAATCATTACAGTGAAAGGCAGCCCACGGCTAGGGGGATGGAGTGTCTCCTGTGCTCCGAAGGACCGAAGCAATAAAACGGTCTCCAATAATCCGGCGTTTTAAGGGTTAAGTAACCCTGAAGGGTAACTTAACCCTTAAAACGTTGGATTTCAGGAGAAAATTGGAATCCACTGCTGGGCGCATTTTTGGCACTCCCGGGAAAGGCAGCCCGTCCCTGCGGGCGTGAGGGCCCTTCTGCGACGCCCACGACCGAAGGAATGCGACGGTCTGCAAAATTCTGTCATGTTCTGGGTTGAGTAATCCTGAAAGGTTTTCTTTCTGAGAGGTATACTGTCGATAGGGAAAATTTTTGGAAGTCTATCCGTTCTCCATTATAGCCTATGGGATTCATTGGAATGGGTTAGGGTTAGAGTTCAGGACACACTTATGTTCGGGTGAAAATTGGGGTTTGGTTTAGGGTTGGGTAAGATGTATTTTTGATATCACACTGAATGGTATACTCTTGATGGGGAAAATTTTTGGATGTTTTTCCATTCTCCATTAAAACCTATGGGAATCATTATAGTGAAAGGCAGCCCACGGCTAGGGCGATGGAGTGTCTCCTGTGCTCCGAAGGACCGAAGCAATAAAACGGTCTCCAATAATCCGGCGTTTTAAGGGTTAAGTAACCCTGAAGGGTAACTTAACCCTTAAAACGTTGGATTTCAGGAGAAAATTGGAATCCACTGCTGGGCGCATTTTTGGCACTCCCGGGAAAGGCAGCCCGTCCCTGCGGGCGTGAGGGCCCTTCTGCGACGCCCACGACCGAAGGAATGCGACGGTCTGCAAAATTCTGTCATGTTCTGGGTTGAGTAATCCTGAAAGGTTATCTTCCTGAGAGGTATACTGTCGATCGGGAAAATTTTGGGAAGTCTTTCCGTTCTCCATTATAGCCTATGGGATTCATTGGAATGGGTTAGGGTTAGGGTTACAGTTCAGGACACACTTATGTTCGGGTGAAAATTGGGGTTTGGTTTAGGGTTGGGTAAGATGTATTTTTGATATCACACTGAATGGTATACTCTTGATGGGGAAAATTTTTGGATGTTTTTCCATTCTCCATTAAAACCTATGGGAATCATTACAGTGAAAGGCAGCCCACGGCTAGGGCGATGGAGTGTCTCCTGTGCTCTGAAGGACCGAAGCAATAAAACGGTCTCCAATAATCCGGCGTTTTAGGAGAAAATTGGAATCCACTGCTGGGCGCATTTTTGGCACTCCCGGGAAAGGCAGCCCGTCCCTGCGGGCGTGAGGGCCCTTCTGCGACGCCCACGACCGAAGGAATGCGACGGTCTGCAAAATTCTGTCATGTTCTGGGTTGAGTAATCCTGAAAGGTTTTCTTTCTGAGAGGTATACTGTCGATAGGGAAAATTTTTGGAAGTCTATCCGTTCTCCATTATAGCCTATGGGATTCATTGGAATGGGTTAGGGTTAGAGTTCAGGACACACTTATGTTCGGGTGAAAATTGGGGTTTGGTTTAGGGTTGGGTAAGATGTATTTTTGATATCACACTGAATGGTATACTCTTGATGGGGAAAATTTTTGGATGTTTTTCCATTCTCCATTAAAACCTATGGGAATCATTATAGTGAAAGGCAGCCCACGGCTAGGGCGATGGAGTGTCTCCTGTGCTCCGAAGGACCGAAGCAATAAAACGGTCTCCAATAATCCGGCGTTTTAAGGGTTAAGTAACCCTGAAGGGTAACTTAACCCTTAAAACGTTGGATTTCAGGAGAAAATTGGAATCCACTGCTGGGCGCATTTTTGGCACTCCCGGGAAAGGCAGCCCGTCCCTGCGGGCGTGAGGGCCCTTCTGCGACGCCCACGACCGAAGGAATGCGACGGTCTGCAAAATTCTGTCATGTTCTGGGTTGAGTAATCCTGAAAGGTTAGCTTCCTGAGAGGTATACTGTCGATCGGGAAAATTTTTGGAAGTCTTTCCGTTCTCCATTATAGCCTATGGGATTCATTGGAATGGGTTAGGGTTAGGGTTACAGTTCAGGACACACTTATGTTCGGGTGAAAATTGGGGTTTGGTTTAGGGTTGGGTAAGATGTATTTTTGATATCACACTGAATGGTATACTCTTGATGGGGAAAATTTTTGGATGTTTTTCCATTCTCCATTAAAACCTATGGGAATCATTACAGTGAAAGGCAGCCCACGGCTAGGGCGATGGAGTGTCTCCTGTGCTCCGAAGGACCGAAGCAATAAAACGGTCTCCAATAATCCGGCGTTTTAAGGGTTAAGTAACCCTGAAGGGTAACTTAACCCTTAAAACGTTGGATTTCAGGAGAAAATTGGAATCCACTGCTGGGCGCATTTTTGGCACTCCCGGGAAAGGCAGCCCGTCCCTGCGGGCGTGAGGGCCCTTCTGCGACGCCCACGACCGAAGGAATGCGACGGTCTGCAAAATTCTGTCATGTTCTGGGTTGAGTAATCCTGAAAGGTTATCTTCCTGAGAGGTATACTGTCGATCGGGAAAATTTTTGGAAGTCTTTCCGTTCTCCATTATAGCCTATGGGATTCATTGGAATGGGTTAGGGTTAGAGTTCAGGACACACTTATGTTCGGGTGAAAATTGGGGTTTGGTTTAGGGTTGGGTAAGATGTATTTTTGATATCACACTGAATGGTATACTCTTGATGGGGAAAATTTTTGGATGTTTTTCCATTCTCCATTAAAACCTATGGGAATCATTACAGTGAAAGGCAGCCCACGGCTAGGGCGATGGAGTGTCTCCTGTGCTCTGAAGGACCGAAGCAATAAAACGGTCTCCAATAATCCGGCGTTTTAAGGGTTAAGTAACCCTGAAGGGTAACTTAACCCTTAAAACGTTGGATTTCAGGAGAAAATTGGAATCCACTGCTGGGCACATTTTTGGCACTCCCGGGAAAGGCAGCCCGTCCCTGCGGGCGTGAGGGCCCTTCTGCGATGCCCACGACCGAAGGAATGCGACGGTCTGCAAAATTCTGTCATGTTCTGGGTTGAGTAATCCTGAAAGGTTATCTTCCTGAGAGGTATACTGTCGATCGGGAAAATTTTTGGAAGTCTTTCCGTTCTCCATTATAGCCTATGGGATTCATTGGAATGGGTTAGGGTTAGGGTTAGAGTTCAGGACACACTTATGTTCGGGTGAAAATTGGGGTTTGGTTTAGGGTTGGGTAAGATGTATTTTTGATATCACACTGAATGGTATACTCTTGATGGGGAAAATTTTTGGATGTTTTTCCATTCTCCATTAAAACCTATGGGAATCATTACAGTGAAAGGCAGCCCACGGCTAGGGCGATGGAGTGTCTCCTGTGCTCCGAAGGACCGAAGCAATAAAACGGTCTCCAAAAATCTGGCGTTTTAAGGGTTAAGTAAACCTGAAGGGTAACTTAACCCTTAAAACGTTGGATTTCAGGAGAAAATTGGAATCCACTGCTGGGCGCATTTTTGGCACTCCCGGGAAAGGCAGCCCGTCCCTGCGGGCGTGAGGGCCCTTCTGCGACGCCCACGACCGAAGGAATGCGACGGTCTGCAAAATTCTGTCATGTTCTGGGTTGAGTAATCCTGAAAGGTTAGCTTCCTGAGAGGTATACTGTCGATCGGGAAAATATTTGGAAGTCTTTCCGTTCTCCATTATAGCCTATGGGATTCATTGGAATGGGTTAGGGTTAGGGTTAGAGTTCAGGACACACTTATGTTCGGGTGAAAATTGGGGTTTGGTTTAGGGTTGGGTAAGATGTATTTTTGATATCACACTGAATGGTATACTCTTGATGGGGAAAATTTTTGGATGTTTTTCCATTCTCCATTAAAACCTATGGGAATCATTACAGTGAAAGGCAGCCCACGGCTAGGGCGATGGAGTGTCTCCTGTGCTCCGAAGGACCGAAGCAATAAAACGGTCTCCAATAATCCGGCGTTTTAAGGGTTAAGTAACCCTGAAGGGTAACTTAACCCTTAAAACGTTGGATTTCAGGAGAAAATTGGAATCCACTGCTGGGCGCATTTTTGGCACTCCCGGGAAAGGCAGCCCGTCCCTGCGGGCGTGAGGGCCCTTCTGCGACGCCCACGACAGAAGGAATGCGACGGTCTGCAAAATTCTGTCATGTTCTGGGTTGAGTAATCCTGAAAGGTTATCTTCCTGAGAGGTATACTGTCGATCGGGAAAATTTTTGGAAGTCTTTCCATTCTCCATTATAGCCTATGGGATTCATTGGAATGGGTTAGGGTTAGGGTTAGAGTTCAGGACACACTTATGTTCGGGTGAAAATTGGGGTTTGGTTTAGGGTTGGGTAAGATGTATTTTTGATATCACACTGAATGGTATACTCTTGATGGGGAAAATTTTTGGATGTTTTTCCATTCTCCATTAAAACCTATGGGAATCATTACAGTGAAAGGCAGCCCACGGCTAGGGCGATGGAGTGTCTCCTGTGCTCCGAAGGACCGAAGCAATAAAACGGTCTCCAATAATCCGGCGTTTTAAGGGTTAAGTAACCCTGAAGGGTAACTTAACCCTTAAAACGTTGGATTTCAGGAGAAAATTGGAATCCACTGCTGGGCGCATTTTTGGCACTCCCGGGAAAGGCAGCCCGTCCCTGCGGGCGTGAGGGCCCTTCTGCGACGCCCACGACCGAAGGAATGCGACCGTCTGCAAAATTCTGTCATGTTCTGGGTTGAGTAATCCTGAAAGGTTAGCTTCCTGAGAGGTATACTGTCGATCGGGAAAATTTTTGGAAGTCTTTCCGTTCTCCATTATAGCCTATGGGATTCATTGGAATGGGTTAGGGTTAGGGTTAGAGTTCAGGACACACTTATGTTCGGGTGAAAATTGGGGTTTGGTTTAGGGTTGGGTAAGATGTATTTTTGATATCACACTGAATGGTATACTCTTGATGGGGAAAATTTTTGGATGTTTTTCCATTCTCCATTAAAACCTATGGGAATCATTACAGTGAAAGGCAGCCCACGGCTAGGGCGATGGAGTGTCTCCTGTGCTCCGAAGGACCGAAGCAATAAAACGGTCTCCAAAAATCCGGCGTTTTAAGGGTTAAGTAACCCTGAAGGGTAACTTAACCCTTAAAACGTTGGATTTCAGGAGAAAATTGGAATCCACTGCTGGGCGCATTTTTGGCACTCCCGGGAAAGGCAGCCCGTCCCTGCGGGCGTGAGGGCCCTTCTGCGACGCCCACGACCGAAGGAATGCGACGGTCTGCAAAATTCTATCATGTTCTGGGTTGAGTAATCCTGAAAGGTTTTCTTTCTGAGTGTCATGCCTGCCCCTGCTGACTCAGAGCAGGTGCCTGCTTCTGACCCCGCCCCTGCTGTGCAGATGCCTTCAGCAACAGAGGACGTAAGTCCTGAAGGAGCCAGCCAGCAGCAGGGGCCACCTGAAACCAATCTGGCCACACCAGGTACTAGCTCATCTCCCCCAGACTCACCAACACCTGGGGCCCGCCTGCGCGAGAGGAGACGCCTGGAATTCAGGAACAGGCGTAGAGAGGCGCGCATGCGGGCTAGAAGAGATCTGAGCCCGGAGTTCTAACGAGCCAATTAGCCAGCAGTATATCTGGGATCCTGGCCTCAGGCCAAACTGTGCTGGCAACAAGCGAACACCCTTGGATGTGTCTGCGTCTCGCACCCCTTGCTTCGGACAGAACCTGTGCATTCCTGACCCGGCCTGACTCATAGACTGGTATTCTGGACTCTGGCTTTGCTTATCGGACTGGCTTAGGTATCGTTTGATCTCGGCTTTGCTTCCCGGCTTCTGACTCTCGGCTCTGTTTCCCGGCTTCTGACTTTCGGCTCGGCTCCCCGGTTTCTGACTCTCGGCTTCCCTGACCAAGCTTCCGTCTCACCCTCCAGCCTGCCTGTTTACGTTATCAATCAACTGGACTGTTTTACGACCACTCCCTGTGCTTCGCCTGAGCTGTCTGCGAGAGGTCCTGGCTCGTTGCCAGGACGATAGCAGCCGCAGCTTCGTGTCAGAGACTCGGGCCGTGACAGCTTGCCAGCACCCAAAACTCACCAGGCACGCTCATGACGGACCAAGCGGCAGAAGGCATGGACCCCTTGCCGGGGCTCCTAGACCAGGTGCAGCAATTAACCCAAGCGGTGATTACTCTGCAGCAGCAGACTGCGTCCAATGCCGTGGCCTTGGCTGCCGCCGCCGCTCCCCGCTCTCGCTGCCCGGTGAGCATTCCTGAGAAATTCGCAGGAAACCTGGAAGAGTTCCCTGCCTTCCTCGCCCAGTGTGAACTATACATGGAGATAAGGCAGGGCGACTTCCCTACAGACAAAACAAAAGTCTGTTTTATCCTGAGCCTGCTTAAAGGGCCAGCGGCCAAGTGGGCCACTCCTCTGCTGCTAGAGCCCTCGCCGCTGCTAGCAGACTACACACGGTTCAAGGCACACTTCCAGGCCGCCTATGCCAACCCTGTGCGTGCTGAGACAGCTAATCGCAAGATACGGGCTCTGCACCAAGGCCAGAACTCTGTGTCTCAGTATACCACAGAGTTCCAGCTGCTGGCTCAAGACCTGGCCTGGAATGAAGCTGCCTTGGTGGACCAGTACACTGAAGGCCTCTCGGATGCCGTCCTGGACGAACTGGCACGCACCGACCGCCCAGCCGCCCTCCAGGACCTGATCCTGCTGTGTCTACGCATTGATGGGCGACTGCAAGGTCGGCGCCAGAGGCAGAAGAGGGGCGCTACTCCAACAAGGCCCCCCCCGGCGGCTCCCGTTCCAGGTACCCCAGCTTTACCGCCGGCTGTAGAACCCATGCAGCTGGGCGGCGCCCGCCCTCGCCTGACCCCCGAGGAGAAGAACCGACGGCGCACCCACAACCTGTGCCTGTATTGTGGAGGGGACGGGCATTTTGCAAGCTCCTGCCCGGCCAAATCAAAGCGCACCCCGAGCTCCGCTGCCTCGGTAAAAGGCCAGCCCCAGGTCTAGCCGGATCTCCTGGCCTGGGGCACTCCTTGAGGTCCTCTAGCTCCGTCCATCCACCACCCACCCCGTTCCTGGTCCCGATCCGCCTGCAGCTTCCCGACGACCGGTGGATCTTCGTCCATGCCATGTTGGACTCAGGGGCTGCCTGCTGCTACATGGACAGCCACTTTGCCAAGGAGCATGGCGTCCCCGTTCGGGAAAAGGGAACTCCTACACTGGTCGAGGCAGTGGATGGTCGTCTGCTGCGTTCGGGGCCGGTCCGCCACGAAACTCTACCACTCGTTTTGTGGGTCCAACAGCGCCAAGGGAAGCAGACCTTCGATTTGGCCCGCATGCCACGCTTCCCTGTTATCTTGGGCCTGTCCTGGCTGCAAGCCCACAACCCCCATGTGGACTGGGTGCAACGTGAACTGAGTTTTTCGAGTACCCTCGCACCCTGTTCCCCGCTACCACCCGACTCGACTCAGGTGCCGCCTGTCAACCAACCCGGTTCCCCACGCACCACCAGCCTCCTGGGGGCCGCCACCACACTCCCAACTCCCTACCAGGAGTTCGCGGACGTCTTCAATGAGAAGGAAGCAGACCAGCTTCCCCCACATCGGCCCTACGATTGCGCCATCGACCTGGTGCCCGGCGCTCCGCTACCCGCAGGCCGCCTGTACCCCATGGCAGACCCGGAACTGGCTGCCCTCCGGGAGTACTTGGACAAGAACTTGGCCCGAGGGTTCATTAGACCCTCCACCTCGCCCCTGTCTTCACCTGTCCTGTTCGTTAAGAAGAAGACCGGGGACCTGCGACTCTGCAACGACTACCGGGCCCTCAATAAGATTACCATTCGGAACCGCTACCCGCTCCCACTGATCCCTGAGCTCCTCGACCGCGTCAAAGGGGCCACGATCTACACCAAGCTCGACCTTCGCGGGGCCTACAACTTGGTTCGTATCAAAGCCGGGGATGAGTGGAAGACCGCTTTTGGCACCAGGTATGGCCAATACGAACATCTGGTCATGCCCTTTGGGCTCACCAATGCCCCCGCCGTCTTCCAACATTTTATGAATGACGTTTTCCGTGACCTGCTAGACCGGTTCCTGATCATTTATTTAGATGACATTTTGGTCTACTCTGCATCCGAACAGGAGCACATCCACCACGTCCGCCAGGTGCTACAGCGACTCCGAGCCAATCGCCTGTATGCCAAGCTGGAGAAATGTGCTTTCCACCTCCAGTCCGTTGAGTTCCTGGGGCACATCATTTCCCCCCAGGGAACCCAGATGGATCCGCGGAAGGTCGACGCCATCCTTCAATGGCAGGCCCCTCGAAGTCGGAAGGACATCCAGCGCCTCCTGGGCTTCGCCAATTATTACAGGCAATTCATCGCGGGCTACGCCGACCTCACCAAGCCCTTGACCAGACTCCTCCGACCGAAGGAGCCCTTTCAATGGACCCCCGAAGCCGACCGGGCCTTCCGCCAGCTCAAGCAGAGTTTTTCCTCCAGTCCCCTTCTGCGGTACCCTGACCCGAGCTTGCCCTTCATGGTGGAAGCAGACGCCTCCAATGTGGCCCTCGGAGCCGTGCTCTCCCAGCGGGACGAGCCTAGCCAGCCATGGCAGCCCTGCGCCTACTACTCCCGGCAGCTCTCGGCTGCCGAACGCAATTACACCATTTGGGAGAGAGAGCTCCTGGCTATCAAGGTGGCCTTTGAGGTCTGGCGCCACCACCTTGAGGGGGCCAGGCATCCGGTCCAAGTCTTCACCGACCATCGTAACCTGGAACATTTGCAGACCACCCGCCGGCTGAACCAGCGGCAGATCCGGTGGTCCCTGTTCTTCTCACGATTTGACTTTACCATCACCTACGTCCCGCACTCCCAGAACCAGAGAGCCGACGCTCTGTCCCGCCGGCCGGACTATAACACCTCTAGTGCCACCGAAGCCCCCAGGGCTAGTATTCTGCCACCCTCGGTCTTTGCCGCCACTCTGACCGCACCCGCCCTGGTGGCCGAGATACAGGCCAGCCAAGACACCGACCCGTGGGCGCAGAAACACCTGCAGGAACCGCAGCAAGACCCTGCCGGAGAACTATCCACCCGGGATGGGCTGCTCTACCATCGGGAGCAGTTGTACGTCCCTCCCGGGCCTCTCCGATCCCGCATCCTCCGGCTGGCCCACGATGCCCCCCCGGCTGGGCACTTCGGGCAGCACAAGACCGCCCATCTGTTGACCCGGGACTTCTGGTGGCCTCGCGTCCGAGCGGACGTTAGTCGCTACGTGGCGTCTTGCGAGGTCTGCCGCCGAGCCAAGAACGTACCGGCCAAGCCCTCCGGTCTCTTGCAACCCCTGCCGACTCCCGCCGGTCCCTGGGACGTGGTGTCCATGGACTTTATCGTAGACCTGCCACGATCCCAGGGCCACACCTGCATTTTCGTTGTGGTGGACCTGTTCACCAAAATGGCCCACTTCGTCCCCTGTGCCAGAGTACCATCCGGGCCGGAGACTGCCCAGCTGTACCTAAACCACGTCTTCCGCCTGCACGGGTTACCCACACAGGTCATCTCGGATCGGGGCCCACAATTCACATCCCGCTTTTGGCAGGCCTTCCAGCACGGTTTGGGGACAGAACTACACCTGTCTTCCGCCTACCATCCCCAGACCGACGGGCAGACCGAGCGGACCAACGCCACCTTGGAGCAGTACTTGCGCTGCTATACCAGCTATCAGCAAGACAACTGGGCCACTCTGCTACCCCTGGCAGAGTTCGCGTATAACAACGCAGTCCACAGCTCTACGCGGACCACGCCGTTTGCCGCCAACTATGGACTGCACCCCCGATTCTTCCCTCCGCTCGGCCCCTCCGCCAACGTTCCCGCAGCCACCGACCGACTTGAGGAACTCCACGCGCTCCACGCCCTCCTGCGCACCCAGCTCCAGCGCGCCAAGGACGCTTACAAACTGGCCGCGGACCGACATCGCCAGGACGGAGCCCCCCTCAAGGTCGGAGATTCTGTCTGGCTCTCGACCCGGTACCTCCGGACTCCTGGCCGGTCCTCCAAGCTAACCGATCGGTTCATCGGGCCCTTCCCCGTAGAGGCGCAAGTCAACCCCGTGGCATTCCGCCTACGCCTTCCGGCCCACCTCCGGATACACCCCGTATTCCACCGCTCCCTCCTCCAACCAGCGGCAGCGCCGGACCCAAACAGGGACGTTCCACCACCGCCTCCACCACCGGTGCTGGTGGACGATGAGGAAGAGTTTGAAGTCCACCAGATCCTAGACTCCCGGCTGCACCGAGGTCAACTCCAGTACCTGGTGGACTGGGAAGGCTACCCTCCCGAGGATCGCTCCTGGGAACCGGCTGCCCACCTGCATACCCCTGACCTGCTCCGGCAGTTTCATGAGGCCTACCCAGATAAGCCAGGCGGCTTGGATGAGGGGGGGCCTGAGGGGGGGGATAGTGTCATGCCTGCCCCTGCTGACTCAGAGCAGGTGCCTGCTTCTGACCCCGCCCCTGCTGTGCAGATGCCTTCAGCAACAGAGGACGTAAGTCCTGAAGGAGCCAGCCAGCAGCAGGGGCCACCTGAAACCAATCTGGCCACACCAGGTACTAGCTCATCTCCCCCAGACTCACCAACACCTGGGGCCCGCCTGCGCGAGAGGAGACGCCTGGAATTCAGGAACAGGCGTAGAGAGGCGCGCATGCGGGCTAGAAGAGATCTGAGCCCGGAGTTCTAACGAGCCAATTAGCCAGCAGTATATCTGGGATCCTGGCCTCAGGCCAAACTGTGCTGGCAACAAGCGAACACCCTTGGATGTGTCTGCGTCTCGCACCCCTTGCTTCGGACAGAACCTGTGCATTCCTGACCCGGCCTGACTCATAGACTGGTATTCTGGACTCTGGCTTTGCTTATCGGACTGGCTTAGGTATCGTTTGATCTCGGCTTTGCTTCCCGGCTTCTGACTCTCGGCTCTGTTTCCCGGCTTCTGACTTTCGGCTCGGCTCCCCGGTTTCTGACTCTCGGCTTCCCTGACCAAGCTTCCGTCTCACCCTCCAGCCTGCCTGTTTACGTTATCAATCAACTGGACTGTTTTACGACCACTCCCTGTGCTTCGCCTGAGCTGTCTGCGAGAGGTCCTGGCTCGTTGCCAGGACGATAGCAGCCGCAGCTTCGTGTCAGAGACTCGGGCCGTGACACTGAGAGGTATACTGTCGATAGGGAAAATTTTTGGAAGTCTATCCGTTCTCCATTATAGCCTATGGGATTCATTGGAATGGGTTAGGGTTAGGGTTAGAGTTCAGGACACACTTATGTTCGGGTGAAAATTGGGGTTTGGTTTAGGGTTGGGTAAGATGTATTTTTGATATCACACTGAATGGTATACTCTTGATGGGGAAAATTTTTGGATGTTTTTCCATTCTCCATTAAAACCTATGGGAATCATTACAGTGAAAGGCAGCCCACGGCTAGGGGGATGGAGTGTCTCCTGTGCTCCGAAGGACCGAAGCAATAAAACGGTCTCCAATAATCCGGCGTTTTAAGGGTTAAGTAACCCTGAAGGGTAACTTAACCCTTAAAACGTTGGATTTCAGGAGAAAATTGGAATCCACTGCTGGGCGCATTTTTGGCACTCCCGGGAAAGGCAGCCCGTCCCTGCGGGCGTGAGGGCCCTTCTGCGACGCCCACGACCGAAGGAATGCGACGGTCTGCAAAATTCTGTCATGTTCTGGGTTGAGTAATCCTGAAAGGTTATCTTCCTGAGAGGTATACTGTCGATCGGGAAAATTTTTGGAAGTCTTTCCATTCTCCATTATAGCCTATGGGATTCATTGGAATGGGTTAGGGTTAGAGTTCAGGAAACACTTATGTTCGGGTGAAAATTGGGGTTTGGTTTAGGGTTGGGTAAGATGTATTTTTGATATCACACAGAATGGTATACTCTTGATGGGGAAAATTTTTGGATGTTTTTCCATTCTCCATTAAAACCTATGGGAATCATTACAGTGAAAGGCAGCCCACGGCTAGGGGGATGGAGTGTCTCCTGTGCTCCGAAGGACCGAAGCAATAAAACGGTCTCCAATAATCCGGCGTTTTAAGGGTTAAGTAACCCTGAAGGGTAACTTAACCCTTAAAACGTTGGATTTCAGGAGAAAATTGGAATCCACTGCTGGGCGCATTTTTGGCACTCCCGGGAAAGGCAGCCCGTCCCTGCGGGCGTGAGGGCCCTTCTGCGACGCCCACGACCGAAGGAATGCGACGGTCTGCAAAATTCTGTCATGTTCTGGGTTGAGTAATCCTGAAAGGTTAGCTTCCTGAGAGGTATACTGTCGATCGGGAAAATTTTTGGAAGTCTTTCCGTTCTCCATTATAGCCTATGGGATTCATTGGAATGGGTTAGGGTTAGAGTTCAGGACACACTTATGTTCGGGTGAAAATTGGGGTTTGGTTTAGGGTTGGGTAAGATGTATTTTTGATATCACACTGAATGGTATACTCTTGATGGGGAAAATTTTTGGATGTTTTTCCATTCTCCATTAAAACCTATGGGAATCATTACAGTGAAAGGCAGCCCACGGCTAGGGCGATGGAGTGTCTCCTGTGCTCCGAAGGACCGAAGCAATAAAACGGTCTCCAATAATCCGGCGTTTTAAGGGTTAAGTAACCCTGAAGGGTAACTTAACCCTTAAAACGTTGGATTTCAGGAGAAAATTGGAATCCACTGCTGGGCGCATTTTTGGCACTCCCGGGAAAGGCAGCCCGTCCCTGCGGGCGTGAGGGCCCTTCTGCGACGCCCACGACCGAAGGAATGCGACGGTCTGCAAAATTCTGTCATGTTCTGGGTTGAGTAATCCTGAAAGGTTATCTTCCTGAGAGGTATACTGTCGATCGGGAAAATTTTTGGAAGTCTTTCCGTTCTCCATTATAGCCTATGGGATTCATTGGAATGGGTTAGGGTTAGGGTTAGAGTTCAGGACACACTTATGTTCGGGTGAAAATTGGGGTTTGGTTTAGGGTTGGGTAAGATGTATTTTTGATATCACACTGAATGGTATACTCTTGATGGGGAAAATTTTTGGATGTTTTTCCATTCTCCATTAAAACCTATGGGAATCATTACAGTGAAAGGCAGCCCACGGCTAGGGCGATGGAGTGTCTCCTGTGCTCCGAAGGACCGAAGCAATAAAACGGTCTCCAATAATCCGGCGTTTTAAGGGTTAAGTAACCCTGAAGGGTAACTTAACCCTTAAAACGTTGGATTTCAGGAGAAAATTGGAATCCACTGCTGGGCGCATTTTTGGCACTCCCGGGAAAGGCAGCCCGTCCCTGCGGGCGTGAGGGCCCTTCTGCGACGCCCACGACCGAAGGAATGCGACGGTCTGCAAAATTCTGTCATGTTCTGGGTTGAGTAATCCTGAAAGGTTATCTTCCTGAGAGGTATACTGTCGATCGGGAAAAATTTTGTAAGTCTTTCCATTCTCCATTATAGCCTATGGGATCCATTGGAATGGGTTAGGGTTAGGGTTAGAGTTCAGGACACACTTATGTTCGGGTGAAAATTGGGGTTTGGTTTAGGGTTGGGTAAGATGTATTTTTGATATCACACTGAATGGTATACTCTTGATGGGGAAAATTTTTGGATGTTTTTCCATTCTCCATTAAAACCTATGGGAATCATTACAGTGAAAGGCAGCCCACGGCTAGGGGGATGGAGTGTCTCCTGTGCTCCGAAGGACCGAAGCAATAAAACGGTCTCCAATAATCCGGCGTTTTAAGGGTTAAGTAACCCTGAAGGGTAACTTAACCCTTAAAACGTTGGATTTCAGGAGAAAATTGGAATCCACTGCTGGGCGCATTTTTGGCACTCCCGGGAAAGGCAGCCCGTCCCTGCGGGCGTGAGGGCCCTTCTGCGACGCCCACGACCGAAGGAATGCGACGGTCTGCAAAATTCTGTCATGTTCTGGGTTGAGTAATCCTGAAAGGTTTTCTTTCTGAGAGGTATACTGTCGATAGGGAAAATTTTTGGAAGTCTATCCGTTCTCCATTATAGCCTATGGGATTCATTGGAATGGGTTAGGGTTAGAGTTCAGGACACACTTATGTTCGGGTGAAAATTGGGGTTTGGTTTAGGGTTGGGTAAGATGTATTTTTGATATCACACTGAATGGTATACTCTTGATGGGGAAAATTTTTGGATGTTTTTCCATTCTCCATTAAAACCTATGGGAATCATTACAGTGAAAGGCAGCCCACGGCTAGGGCTATGGAGTGTCTCCTGTGCTCCGAAGGACCGAAGCAATAAAACGGTCTCCAATAATCCGGCGTTTTAAGGGTTAAGTAACCCTGAAGGGTAACTTAACCCTTAAAACGTTGGATTTCAGGAGAAAATTGGAATCCACTGCTGGGCGCATTTTTGGCACTCCCGGGAAAGGCAGCCCGTCCCTGCGGGCGTGAGGGCCCTTCTGCGACGCCCACGACCGAAGGAATGCGACGGTCTGCAAAATTCTGTCATGTTCTGGGTTGAGTAATCCTGAAAGGTTATCTTCCTGAGAGGTATACTGTCGATCGGGAAAATTTTTGGAAGTCTTTCCGTTCTCCATTATAGCCTATGGGATTCATTGGAATGGGTTAGGGTTAGGGTTAGAGTTCAGGACACACTTATGTTCGGGTGAAAATTGGGGTTTG